>NW_026286631.1:0-6027 GCF_023373465.1 Oncorhynchus keta | reverse complement strand
ACACTTACCTTAAAGATCCTGGTCATCAACTGTCATTAACAGAAGTAAACACTTACCTTCAAACAGATCCTGGTCATCAACTGTCATTAACAAACACTTACCTTCAAGATCCTAAACACTTTACCTTAAAGATCCTTAAAGATCCTGGTCATCAACTGTCATTAACAGAAGTAAACACTTACCTTCAAGATCCTGGTCATCAACTGTCATTAACAGAAGTAAACACTTACCTTCAAGATCCTGGTCATCAACTGTCATTAACAGAAGTAAACACTTACCTTCAAGATCCTGGTCATTAACAGAAGTAAACACTTACTGTCATTAAACAGAAGTAAACACTTACCTTCAAGATCCTGGTCATCAACTGTCATTAACAGAAGTAAACACTTACCTTAAAGATCCTGGTCATCAACTGTCATTAACAGAACCTTAAAGATCCTGGTCATCAACTGTAAACACTTACCTTAAACGCTCCTGGTCATCAACTGTCAGTAACAGAAGTAAACACTTACCTTAAACGTTCCTGGTCATCAACTGTCATTAACAGAAGTAAACACTTACCTTCAAGATCCTGGTCATCAACTGTCATTAACAGAAGTAAACACTTACCTTCAAGATCCTGGTCATCAACTGTCATTAACAGAAGTAAACACTTACCTTCAAGATCCTGGTCATCAACTGTCATTAACAGAAGTAAACACTTACCTTCAAGATCCTGGTCATCAACTGTCATTAACAGAAGTAAACACTTACCTTCAAGATCCTGGTTATCAACTGTCAGTAACAGACACAGAAGTAAACACTTACCAAGATGGAAGCCAATCAGTCTGTCCAGTTTTATGTGTGATCCTTGAGATCAGTTTTAAGAGTTTTAATAACCATGTTCCTGTTTACTGACGCAAATACATTTTATGTGAGGGTGGATGCTGTATATAACAACTATTATTTGTAGGTCTCAGTCTCTATTTCACTTGTACAAAGGTTTCGGATTGAGAAGGCCTTTTTTTTCTACACCTTTCTGGAGTTTGACCTTGCCTTGTCAGGAGCGTCTGTCTGCGCAAGGCCTGCTACCCGAGAGCAGGTGCGCACTGAAGGCTAGGAGCGAAACCTGATGCACCGTGGGCGGTGGTAAAATCTAAATTGTTCTGCACAATGTTTACTGGTCGTTGCACACCTGTGCTGAAATACCCCTAAAAACCAGCATTATGTATCTGTGCTCTTTCCTCAATGCCATCCTGGATTAAATAGGCTGAATGATCAATGGGTCAGTGAATTATGTTCGCTTTATGCCCGACAATTTGCAAACACTCCGATACCATCATGTCAATACCGCCAGGAACTTGGTCTCTCTCTAAAATGACATTTGTACCACTCTTAAACGCAACCGGGACCTACACTTGATGGCAAACTATTGAATTTCTTTTTTTTTCTTTGTCGAAATACTCTGTTTTATTGACAATGATGCTGGCTCCACCAAGTCCTCACGCATTGGGCAACTGAGATATACTGTTATGATTTTATTGTTGATCTCTGGTAATGTGTGACCAAACCCTGGGCCCGTAGATACTATGCAATCTCTACCGACTCCCTGTGATTTTAAAAACAGAGCAGGTTTTGGCCTCTTGCATGTTCATGTCAGAAGTCTATTTCCAGAAATAGACATGATTTAGAATATGGACCAAAACGACAAAATGCAGACGTAATGGTTTAATCAGAAACATTGCTAATGAAATCTGTGTTAAATAACTGGATTTCTATTGATTTTAGAACGGATCGGATGAGTCCATTCTAAAAACGGAGAAGGGTTGCAATGTATGTGAAATCCGAGTTTAACGCCTCTGAAATTCTATCGATTACCAGCCAAACAGTTTGAATTGCTTGCGGTTAAAGTGAACGTATATAAGACCTCCCACGTCACTGTAGTCGGCTGCTACAAACCGCCCTCGGCTACTACAAACTGCTCTCGGCTGCTACAGACTGCTCTCGGCTGCTACAAACCGCTCTCGGCTGCTACAAACCGCCCTCGGCTGCTACAAACCGCTCTCGGCTGCTACAAACCGCCCTCGGCTGCTACAAACCGCCCTCGACTCTTACAGACCGCTCTCGGCTGCTACAAACCGCCCTCGGCTGCTACAAACCGCCTGCTGCTACAGACCGCCCTCGGCTGCTACAAACCGCCCTCGGCTCTTACAGACCGCTCTCGGCTGCTACAAACCGCCCTCGGCTGCTACAAACCGCCCTCGACTCTTACAGACCGCTCTCGGCTGCTACAAACCGCCCTCGGCTGCTACAAACCGCTCTCGGCTGCTACAAACCGCCCTCGGCTGCTACACACTGCGCCTCGGCTCTTACAGACCGCTCTCGGCTGCAACAAACCGCCCTCGGCTGCTACAGACCGCTCTCGGCTGCTACAGACCGCTCTCGGCTGCTACAAACCGCCCTCGGCTGCTACAGACCGCCCTCGGCTGCTACAGACCGCCCTCGGCTGCTATACAGACCACCCTCGGCTGCTACAGACCGCCCTCGGGTGCTACAGACTGCCCTCGGCTGCTACAAACCGGCCTCAGGCTGCTACAGACCGCCCTCGGCTGCTACAGACCGCTCTCGGCTGCTACAAACCGCCCTCGGCTCTTACAGACCGCTCTCGGCTGCAACAAACCGCCCTCGGCTGCTACAGATCGCTCTCGGCTGCTACAGACCACCCTCGGCTGCTACAGACCGCCCTCGGGTGCTACAGACTGCCCTCGGCTGCTACAAACCGGCCTCGGCTGCTACAGACCGCCCTCGGCTGCTACAGACCGCTCTCGGCTGCTACAAACCGCCCTCGGCTCTTACAGACAGCTCTCGGCTGCAACAAACCGCCCTCGGCTGCTACAGATCGCTCTCGGCTGCTACAGACCGCTCTCGGCTGCTACAAACCGCCCTCGGCTGCTACAGACCGCCCTCGGCTGCTACAGACCGCTCTCGGCTGCTACAGACCAGCCTCGGCTGCTACAGACCGCCCTCGGGTGCTACAGACTGCCCTCGGCTGCTACAGACCGCCCTCGGCTGCTACAGACCGCCCTCGGCTGTTACAGACCGCCCTCGGCTGCTACACACCGCCCTCGACTCTTACAGACCGCTCTCGGCTGCTACAAGCCGCCCTCGGCTGCTACAGACCGCCCTCGACTCTTACAGACCGCTCTCGGCTGCTACAAACTGCCCTCGGCTCTTACAGACCGCTCTCGGCTGCAACAAACCGCCCTCGGCTGCTACAGATCGCTCTCGGCTGCTACAGACCGCTCTCGGCTGCTACAAACCGCCCTCGGCTGCTACAGACCGCCCTCGGCTGCTACAGACCGCTCTCGGCTGCTACAGACCACCCTCGGCTGCTACAGACCGCCCTCGGGTGCTACAGACTGCCCTCGGCTGCTACAAACCGGCCTCGGCTGCTACAGACCGCCCTCGGCTGCTACAGACCGCTCTCGGCTGCTACAAACCGCCCTCGGCTCTTACAGACCGCTCTCGGCTGCAACAAACCGCCCTCGGCTGCTACAGATCGCTCTCGGCTGCTACAGACCACCCTCGGCTGCTACAGACCGCCCTCGGGTGCTACAGACTGCCCTCGGCTGCTACAAACCGGCCTCGGCTGCTACAGACCGCCCTCGGCTGCTACAGACCGCTCTCGGCTGCTACAAACCGCCCTCGGCTCTTACAGACAGCTCTCGGCTGCAACAAACCGCCCTCGGCTGCTACAGACCGCTCTCGACCGCTCTCAGCTGCTACAAACCGCCCTCGGCTGCTACAGACCGCCCTCGGCTGCTACAGACCGCTCTCGGCTGCTACAGACCACCCTCGGCTGCTACAGACCGCCCTCGGGTGCTACAGACTGCCCTCGGCTGCTACAGACCGCCCTCGGCTGCTACAGACCGCCCTCGGCTGTTACAGACCGCCCTCGGCTGCTACAAACCTCGGCTTGGGGAGACGCGCTTACCTCTCTTTCTGATGTCCCGCACAAGTAAAATGACTCTGAATTCATTAATTTAGGAGATTTGAACTGGGAGATGCTTACATCTGTATCGGACTCTTTTAAAGAACTGTGTGACTCTCTGAATCTCACTCAATTAATTAATGCTCCTACCAGACCGAATCCCAGAGCACCTAACAAATCAACGCTATTGGACATTATTCTAACGAATCCCCCTCACAAATACACATGGACTGGGATATTCTGTAATGATGTCAGTGATCACTGTGCAATTGCTTGTGCTAGAAATATAAAAATGACCAAAGCCAATCCCCGTTATATTTTTAAAAGACATTTTACACAGGTTTATGAGCAAGCGTTCTTACGTGATCTGTACCTTAATATAGACAGAGTAAGTCTGATTCCCGATGTTGACTGCCTGGGACTATTTTTATATGAAATGTGTGTCGATTTGTGATAAGCCCCTGTGAAGAAATGTTGAATCAGTGGAGGGAACAATCCCTGGTTTTCAGATAACTTGACAGAATTAATTAGAAAATATCTTGGGCTCAAGCTAGACTAACAAATGCTCCTGTTGACTGGGCCTCCTTCAGAGCGCTAAGAAACAAATACACAGGATTGATCAGGAAGTCCAAATAGGAGTACTATTTAAATGCAGTCACAGAGAATCTAAACAACCCTACCAAGTTCTGGAAGCCAATCAGTGTCAGGTTCTAATGTCTCCTCTGGCCTTCCTGACCATTTAGTGATAGATTCTAATGAAGTGAAGGATAAAGCCCATATTGAAGGAGTTTTTAACAAGCACTTAATATCTGATTGTTCAGTTTCTAATAATGGTGGGAACCAGGCCTCTAATGTAAGCTCTGTTACAGTCAACTATGATATAGGCCCTCATGTGAACCATTTTAACTTTGAGCCTGTTTCTTATACTGAGGTATTTAAAGCACTAAAGGCTACGGACACTAAAAAGTCTGCAGGTCCAGACATCCTGGACCCCCTACCTCTTAAAGATAGCAGCTGGTATTATTACTGAACCTGTGGCTCATATTTTCAACTTGAGTCTCTTGACCAATTCCATACCCAGCATTTTGGAAATCAGCTTATGTCCTCCCACTGCTAAAGGGTGGAGATCCCTCAGATGCTAATAACTATGGTCCCATCTCTAAACTCCCTATCCTGGCCAACGTCTGTGAATCCCTATAGTGAACTCACAGTTAAAAAACATCTTCATTGAAAAGAACATACTGAGTGGGGTTCTGTCTGGCTTTAGATCGGGGCACAGCACCACAACTGCAGCTATGGCAGTGGCAAACGACATCATTAACATCATTATGGCTGCAGGGGCAGTACTGAGTAGCTTGGATGAAAAGGTGCCCATTGTAAACGGCCAGCTCCTCAGTCTCAGTTGCTAATATATGCATAGTATTATTCGTATTGGATAGACAACACTCTAAGTTTCCAAAACTGTCAAAATATTGTCTGTGAGTATAACAGAACTGAAAATCAAAACAGGAAGTGGCTTCTATTTTGAAAACTCCATGTTCCATAGCCTCCCTTTGCTCCATTTAAAAGGATATGAACCAGATTCCTTTTCCTATCGCTTCCTCAAGGTGTCAACAGTTTTCAGACATAGTTTCAGGCTTTTATTTTGAAAAATGAGCCAGAACGATAACATCGCGTCAAGTGGTCACATGAGTTTTGCTCACGCAACAGAGTTTGGATAGCTATTGCTTTTCCCTCTCCTGCTGTGAAAGACATTTGCGGATGATATATTATCGATTATATATTTTAAAAACAACCTGAGGATTGATTATAAAAAACGTTTGACATGTTTCTGTGGACATTATGGATACTATTTGGAATTTGTCTGCGTTGTCATGACCGCTCTTTCCTGTGGATTTCTGAACATAACGCGACAAACAAACGGAGGTATTTTGGATCTACAAATAATCTTTATGGAACAAAAGGAACATTTGTTGTGTAACTGGGAGTCTCGTGAGTGAAAACATCCGAAGATCATCAAAGGTAAACGATTCATTTGATTGCTTTTCTGACTTTCG
>NW_026286630.1:0-66047 GCF_023373465.1 Oncorhynchus keta | reverse complement strand
CAATAACACATCTCTAGGGTTCCATAGTCACAGTCAATAACACATCTCTAGGGTTCCATGCTGGTTCTTTACCTTGCACCACACCAAGACAGCAGTAGAGGGGTACTTCACCTGCACCACACCAAGAGAGCAGTAGAGGGGTACTTCACCTGCACCACACCAAGAGAGCAGCAGAGGGGTACTTCACCTGCACCACACCAAGAGAGCAGTAGAGGGGTACTTCACCTGCACCACACCAAGAGAGCAGTAGAGGGGTACTTCACCTGCACCACACCAAGAGAGCAGTAGAGGGGTACTTCACCTGCACCACACCAAGAGAGCAGTAGAGGGGTACTTCACCTGCACCACACCAAGAGAGCAGTAGAGGGGTACTTCACCTGCACCACACCAAGAGAGCAGCAGAGGGGTACTTCACCTGCACCACACCAAGAGAGCAGTAGAGGGGTACTTCACCTGCACCACACCAAGAGAGCAGTAGAGGAGTACTTCACCTGCACCACACCAAGAGAGCAGTAGAGGGTACTTCACCTGCACCACACCAAGAGAGCAGTAGAGGGTACTTCACCTGCACCACACCAAGAGAGCAGTAGAGGGTACTTCACCTGCACCACACCAAGAGAGCAGTAGAGGGGTACTTCACCTGCACCACACCAAGAGAGCAGTAGAGGGGTACTTCACCTGCACCACACCAAGAGAGCAGTAGAGGCTAATGTACTTCACCTGCACAACACCAAGAGAGCAGTAGAGGGTAGTTTCTTCACCTGCACCACACCAAGAGACTCTGGATCAATACCTAGAGGATCTTAGTACCTCACCTGCACCACACCAAGAGAGCAGCAGAGGACTACTTCACCTGCACCACTGGGTCAAACGAGACTCTGCAGTACCTCCCGAGGAGTACTTCACTGGGTCTGACCACACATTTACATTTAAGTCATTTAGAGAGCAGTAGAGGGTACTTCACCTGCACCACACCAAATCTTGAGCAGTAGAGGGTAGAAGGATTTCACCTGCACCACACCAAGAGAGCAGTGAGGGGTACTTCACCTGCACCACACCAAGAGAGCGAACAAGTAGAGGGGGAACTGTATTTCACCTGCCACACCAGAGATGAGCACTAGAGGGCCTGATAGAGCCTGGCACCTGCACCACACCAAGAGAGCAGCAGAGGCTAATGAACTATCGTCAAAAAGTACAGAGCGGAGGCCTTCTCTGTTTGAACACCAGACGGGCTGCCCAATGAGTTGTAGGTCCAATGGCACAGGCAGGGACAGCCACAGACGTTAGTTTCTTCTCCACTATGACTCTGGATCTGAGTACCTCCACGATGACTCTGGATCTGAATACCTCCACGATGACTCTGGATCTTAGTACCTCCACGATGACTCTGGATCTGGAGTACCTCCACGATGACTCTGGATCTGAATACCTTCCACGATGACTCTGGATCTGAGTACCTCCACGATGACTCTGGATCTGAGTACCTCCACGATGACTCTGGATCTGAGTACCTCCACGATGACTCTGGATCTGAGTACCTCCACGATGACTCTGGATCTGAGTACCTCCACGATGACTCTGGGTCTGAGTTTACCTCCGTTACGATGACTCTGGATCTGAGTACCTCCACGATGACTCTGGATCTGAGTACCTCCACGATGACTCTGGGTCTGAGTACCTCTTGTCACGATGACTCTGGGTCTGAGTACCTCCACGATGACTCTGGATCTGAGTACCTCCACGATGACTCTGGGTCTGAACCCTCCACATTACGAAACCCTCTTGTCATTACCATTACGAAACCCTCTTGTCATTACCGTTACGAAACCCTCTTGTCATTACCGTTACGAAACCCTCTTGTCATTACCGTTACGAAACCCTCTTGTCATTACCATTACGAAACCCTCTTGTCATTACCGTTACGAAACCCTCTTGTCATTACCGTTACGAAACCCTCTTGTCATTACCGTTACAAAACCCTCTTGTCATTACCGTTCTGAAACCCTCTTGTCTTTACCGTTACAAAACCCTCTTGTCATTACCGTTACGAAAACCTCTTGTCATTACCGTTACGAAACCCTCTTGTCATTACCGTTCGAAACCCTTGTCATTACCGTTACGAAACCCTCTTGTCATTACCGTTACGAAACCCTCTTGTCATTACCGTTACGAAACCCTCTTGTCATTACCGTTACAAAACCCTCTTGTCATTACCGTTACAAAACCCTCTTGTCATTACCGTTACAAAACCCTCTTGTCACTACCGTTACGAAACCCTCTTGTCATTACCGTTACGAAACCCTCTTGTCATTACCCTCTTGTTCATTACCGAAAACCTCTTGTCATTACCGTTACGAAACCCTCTTGTCATTACCGTTACGAAACCCTCTTGTCATTACCGTTACGAAACCCTCTTGTCAGTACCGCTACGAAACCCTCTTGTCATTACCGTTACGAAAACCCTCTTGTCATTACCGTTACCGTTGAAACCCTCTTGTCATTACCGTTACGAAACCCTCTTGTCATTACCGTTACGAAACCCTCTTGTCATTACCGTTACGAAACCCTCTTGTCATTACCGTTACGAAACCCTCTTGTCATTACCGTTACGAAACCCTCTTGTCATTACCGTTACGAAACCCTCTTGTCATTACCGTTACGAAACCCTCTTGTCATTACCGTTACGAAACCCTCTTGTCATTACCGTTACGAAACCCTCTTGTCATTACCGTTACGAAACCCTCTTGTCATTACCGTTACGAAACCCTCTTGTCATTACCGCTACGAAACCCTCTTGTCATTACCGTTACGAAACCCTCTTGTCATTACCGTTACGAAACCCTCTTGTCATTACCGTTACGAAACCCTCTTGTCATTACCGCCCTCACGAAAACCCTCTTGTCATTACCGTTACGAAACCCTCTTGTCGTTACCGTTACGAAACCCTCTTGTCGTTACCGTTACGAAACCCTCTTGTCATTACCGTTACGAAACCCTCTTGTCATTACCGTTACGAAACCCTCTTGTCATTACCGTTACGAAACCCTCTTGTCATTACCGTTACGAAACCCTCTTGTCATTACCGTTACGAAACCCTCTTGTCATTACCGTTACGAAAACCTCTTGTCATTACCGTTACGAAAACCTCTTGTCATTACCGTTACGAAACCCTCTTGTCATTACCGTTACGAAACCCTCTTGTCATTACCGTTACGAAACCCTCTTGTCATTACCGTTACGAAACCCTCTTGTCATTACCGTTACGAAACCCTCTTGTCGTTACCGTTACGAAACCCTCTTGTCGTTACCGTTACGAAACCCTCTTGTCGTTACCGTTACGAAACCCTCTTGTCGTTACCGTTACGAAACCCTCTTGTCATTACCGTTACGAAAACCTCTTGTCATTACCGTTACGAAACCCTCTTGTCATTACCGTTACGAAAACCTCTTGTCATTACCGTTCTTGTCATTACGAAACCCTCTTGTCATTACCGCTCTTGTCATTACCGTTAAAACCTCTTGTCATTACCGTTACGAAACCCTCTTGTCATTACCGTTCTTTGTCATTACGAAACCCTCTTGTCATTACCGTTACGAAACCCTCTTGTCATTACCGTTACGAAAACCTCTTGTCATTACCGTTACGAAACCCTCTTGTCACCGTTACGAAACCCTCTTGTCATTACCGTTACGAAACCCTCTTGTCATTACCGTTACAAAACCCTTGTCATTACCGTTACGAAACCCTCTTGTCATTACCGTTACGAAACCCTCTTGTCATTACTAGCTACAAAACCCTCTTGTCATTACCGTGACAAAACCCTCTTGTCGCCTGTTACGAAACCCTCTTGTCATTACCGTTACGAAAACCTCTTGTCATTACCTTACGAAACCCTTTGTCATTACCGTTATGAAACCCTCTTGTCATTACCGGAAACCCTCTTGTCATTACCGTTACGAAAACCTCTTGTCATTACCGTTACGAAACCCTCTTGTCATTACCGTTACGAAACCCTCTTGTCATTACCGTTACGAAACCTCTTTGTCATTACCGTTACGAAAACCTCTTGTCATTACCGTTACGAAACCCTCTTGTCATTAGGTTATTAAAACCCTCTTGTCATTTATATATTATGAAGGTGACTCTTGTCATTACCTGTTAGAAACCCTCTTGTCATTACCGTTTAGAGACCCTCTTGTCTTATGTTACGAAACCCTCTTGTCATTACCGTTATGAAACCCTGTCATTACCGTTAGGATGTTACCGTTAGAAACCCTCTTGTCATTATTTAGAAACCCTCTTGTCATTACCGTGAAACCCTCTTGTCATTACCGTTACGAAACCCTCTTGTCATTACCGTTAAAACCCTCTTGTCATTACCAAACCCTCTTGTCATTACCGCTAGAAATCTTGTCATTATGTTACGAAACCCTCTTGTCATTATTACGAAACCCTCTTGTCATTTTTGTTCTTGATGGTTAACCCTCTTGTCAACCGTGTCATTACCGTTACATCTTGAAACCCCTCTTGTCATTACCGTTACGAAAACCTCTTGTCATTACCATTATTTACGAAAACCTCTTGTCATTACCGTTAAAAACCTCTTGTCATTACCGTTGAAACCCTCTTGTCATTACCGTTACGAAAATCTTGTCATTACGTTACGAAAACCTCTTGTCATGACCGTTACAAATGGCCCAAGTTTGTCATTTACCGTTTTTAAAACCCTCTTGGTCATTACCGTTACAAAACCCTATATTATGAAGGTGACATGGATCCTCTTGTCATTACCGTTAGGAAAACCTCTTGTCATTACCGTTAGAAATCCTCTTGTCATTTATATATTATGAAACCCTGACATGGTTACCTGTTAGAAACCCTAATGTGATTTATATTAAGGTGAAAACCTCTTGTCATCTAGCTAATGTGATTTATAAAAAGGTATTATGAAGGTGACATGGCCGGCGCCCCATGGGCCTGTGAGGAGTAGTATTATTATTTAGAGATCTAGCTAATGTGATTTGAGTTTCCACTTCCCCAGGTGTTAATATAATAATAATAATATATGAAACCCAAATTAATAAGGATATTGGTGCAATAAAGATGTATGTACCGTGAATAACAGTTTAAATTAACACCATTTAAAAGCTAAATATTGACTAATTATTTACCATTTACAACGATCGCAACAACAAGGTCAAAGGTTGAATGTCTCTTGCTCAGTTGCAGCAAATCGATGGCGATATTAAAGGCAATTGCTGACCAGAATGTGGTAAAAGTTAAGCTGTTTGAAAGGGGACCATATAAACTTCGCCCAATTCTTTAACGTTAACTAATAAATTAATGTAAAAGAAATTCCTCCATTTTTTTCAGAAAACCAAAACAAAGGATGTTCAATCTGTGTCCATAACCTGTGAACAAACCAAATTTGTGTCTCGGTTCCGTATAGACCTGGTTGGATCCAGATCCCATCCGTGTGGGAAGCAGCAGCTACTTTATTAACCAGCGCTGATAAATTGTTAATAAAGTGATGCATGTCACATTGCCTGTCCCGGTAAACACCCCTGTCTTTACAAGACTGTAAAAACACAAAACTCAAGGCAATTCAATTTGGCTGTAAATGGAAGAACAGGCTCCATTATCATCTCATCTCCATAACAGCTGTAAATAGAAGAACAGGCTCTGTATTGCTTCATTATCATCTCATCTCCATATAGAAGAACAGGCTCTGTATTGCTACATTATCATCTCATCTCCCCCTGTATGGGCATTCTACTGTAGAAGCATGGGGCGGCAGGGTAGCCTAGTGGTTAGAGCGTTGGACTAGTAACCGGAAGGTTGACCAGGTACAAATCTGTCGTTCTGCCCCTGAACAGGCAGTTAACCCACTGTTCCTAGGCCGTCATTGAAAATGAGAATTTGTTCTTAACTGAATTGCCTAGTTAAATAAAGGTTAAAAAAATAATAATAAAAAAAGACATGTAGTGACGAATCCCCCTGTATGGACATTCTACTGTAGAAGGATGACATGTAGTGACGAATCCCCCTGTATGGACATTCTACTGTAGAAGGATGACACGTCGTGAGGAATCCCCCTGTATGGACATTCTACCATAGAAGGATGACACATAGTGAGGAATCCCCCTGTATGGACATTCTACCGTAGAAGGATGACACGTAGTGACGAATCCCCCTGTATGGACATTCTACTGTAGAAGGATGACACGTAGTGAGGAATCCCCCTGTATGGACATTCTACCGTAGAAGGATGACACGTAGTGAGGAATCCCCCTGTATGGACATTCTACCGTAGAAGGATGACACATAGTGAGGAGGTAGTGAGGAATCCCCCTGTATGGGCATTCTACCGTAGAAGGATGACACATAGTGAGGAGGTAGTGAGGAATCCCCCTGTATGGACATTCTACCGTAGAAGGATGACACATAGTGAGGAGGTAGTGAGGAATCCCCCTGTATGGACATTCTACCGTAGAAGGATGACACATAGTGAGGAGGTAGTGAGGAATCCCCCTGTATGGACATTCTACCGTAGAAGGATGACACATAGTGAGGAATCCCCCTGTATGGACATTCTACCGTAGAAGGATGACACATAGTGAGGAGGTAGTGAGGAATCCCCCTGTATGGACATTCTACTGTAGAAGGATGACACATAGTGAGGAGGTAGTGAGGAATCCCCCTGTATGGACATTCTACTGTAGAAGGATGACACATAGTGAGGAGGTAGTGAGGAATCCCCTGTATGGACATTCTACCGTAGAAGGATGACACATAGTGAGGAGGTAGTGAGGAATCCCCCTGTATGGACATTCTACTGTAGAAGGATGACACATGTATGGGCATTCTACCGTGAAGGATGACACATAGTAGGAGGTGAGGAATCCCCCTGTATGGACATTCTACCGTAGAAGGATGACACATAGTGAGGAGGTAGTGAGGAATCCCCCTGTATGGACATTCTACCGTAGAAGGATGACACATAGTGAGGAAGTAGTGAGGAATCCCCCTGTATGGACATTCTACCGTAGAAGGATGACACATAGTGAGGAAGTAGTGAGGAATCCCCCTGTATGGACATTCTACCGTAGAAGGATGACACATAGTGAGGAAGTAGTGAGGAATCCCCCTGTATGGACATTCTACTGTAGAAGGATGACACATAGTGAGGAGGTAGTGAGGAATCCCCCTGTATGGACATTCTACTGTAGAAGGATGACACATAGTGAGGAGGTAGTGAGGAATCCCCCTGTATGGACATTCTAGTGAAGTTCTACATTGAATGTGTTGTTTTTTAATGTCGGAACAGCGTGAGATTCTTTCTGGTTGTCCTGGATACCATTGTTATGGTGTCTGTGTGCAGTAGGAAGGAACTTAAGAGGTTGTTTTGTGAGCCAATGATAACTAGTGTTAGTGAAATGACTGGATGTCTTTCTTTTTCCCTCTTTCTTTTATTTAACCCTTATTTTATTTAGCCCTTATTTTATTTAGCCCTTATTTTATTTAGCCCTTATTTTATTTAACCCTTATTTTATTTAGCCCTTATATTATTTAACCCTTATTTTATATAACCCTTATTTTATTTAACCCTTATTTTACCAGGTAAGTTGACTGAGAACACATTCTCATTGAAACCAACGAAATGGGGAATAGTTTCAGGGGAGAGGATGGGGGATGAATGAGCCAATTGTAGACTGGGGATGATTAGGTGACCGTGATGGTATGAGGGCCAGATTGGGAATACAGGTACCTTAGCATATGCTACTGTACCTGTAGACTTCCAGTCATTGCGCTAATGCTAGTTACCAGAATTCCTCTAAAGCCACACTGTAAAATGGATCTGATTTGGAATAAATATGTGGAATCATGTGGAAGTTTCATTCATGTCTCTATGATTAAATAAACACTTTGTTTGTTTTTGGCAGGAGAAAGACCAGACTCTGAGGAACCAGAGGAAGAAACGGCCAAACCAGCAAGACCATACCACTGCTCCCAGTGTGCAAAGAGTTTTACCCAGTTAGGGAATATGAAAAGACACGAGAGGACACACACAGGTGATAAACCTTACCACTGCTCCCAGTGTGCAAAGAGTTTTACCCGGATAGGGTCCCTGAAAATGCATGAGAGAATACATACAGGAGACAAGCCTTACCCCTGCTCCTTGTGTGTAAAGAGATTTTCCTCATCAGGATGCCTGCAAATACATGAGAAGACGCACACAGGCGATAAACCTTTCCAATGCTCCCAGTGTGGAAAGAACTTTTCCTTGTCAGCGAGCCTGAAAAGACATGAGAGGACACACACAGGAAATACTCCTCATCACTGCTCCCAGTGTGGAAAGAGTTTTACCCGGATAGGGTCCCTGAAAATGCACGAGAGAATACATACAGGAGAAAAGCCATACCACTGCTCCCAGTGTGGAAAGAGTTTTAACCAGTCAAGGGACCTGAAAGATCACGAGAGATTACATACAGGAAAAAAGCCACACCACTGCTCCCAGTGTGGAAAGAGTTTTAACCAGTCAAGGGACCTGAAAGAACATGAGAGAATACATACAGGGGAAAAGCCATACCACTGCTCCCAGTGCTCAAAGCGTTTTACACAGTTAGGTCACCTGAAACGTCATCAAAGAACACACACCGGAGAGAAGCCTTACCACTGCTCTCAGTGTGGAAAGAGTTTTGCCCAGTTAAGTCACCTGAAAGAACATAAGAGAATACATACAGGGGAGAAGCCTTACCACTGCTCCCAGTGTAGAAAGCAATTTCCCTCGCTAGTGAACCTGAAAAGACATGAGGACACACACAGGAGATAAGCCTTCCAATGCTCCCAGTGTAGAAAGACATTTTCCTCGCTAGCGAACCTGAAAAGACATGAGGACACACACAGGAGATAAGCCTTCCAATGCTCCCAGGACCTGTAAATTGATATTTCACATCACATCACACAGAGAACTTACAGTGCTCCCATTGTCTTATATTTTTTACGAAGAATGTGTTTTTTGATTATGCCATATGAAATCGAACTGTACAAAAAATATATTTGTATGTTTTTATTAGAAAAACATGAATTGAGAATATGGAGTATTTCAGTTTAAATATACAGTACGCCCGTGTTAATGTAGACTGCTCTGTGATTAAATTATCATTTTAAAACTCTGGCTGTGTGTGTGTGTGTTTATCGGAGTGTGTCATTCCTCCAGCACTACAGATAATCTATTTGGATGTGATGCATTTTGCTCCATTGTTTCCCTCCAAGGAGCCACCGTTGGAAGACACAAGGAGTTACTTCTTAACGTTGTGGAGGGCCTCCGTACCTTGGCGGGAACCCTTCAATGCATTGCTGGAACAAGCCACAACGGTAACCTTCCAGACTCCTAGTAACCCCAAACACCAGAGGTGTTTCTCCCCATACCCATTTCAGTTGGTGGCCCACTCTGATGATTTATATCTGACAGAGTGGCTGTAAAATAAATTATATGGTCACATTTTACAGATGAAGCTTGATTTGGAATGTCTGAGTAGTTCTATCTGATGTCATAATACACCCCTCTGATAGTGATACATTTGCTCCATTGTTTCCATGTCAGTTGGTTTCCCACTCTGATGATTTATATCTGACAGAGGGGCTGTAAATGAATAGTATGATGACATCATACAGATCTTGGTGGAGTTCCTGACCGACTTGACGTGCAGATGTTGCATTGCATCAACCAATGGTTGCGTGTCACGTCTTTAACTGTGCAGTAGGGCATCGGAATGCAATATCATACGATGTGGTTAGCTGATATGTTAAATACCTATTCAGACGTTGTAAGATGAGATCTGGCATGCGTCTGCAACCTAACCAGGGAGGTACACAGAGTGGCTTTAACTTCACTAGGGTAGGGGGCAGCATTCGGAATTTTGGATGAAAAGCCCAAATTAAACTGCCTAAATCTTCCACTCTAACGTTTCCAAAACTGTCTGTAAGTATAACAGAACTGATACGGCGAAAACCTGAGGAGAATCCAACCCAAGTATTTATATATTTTTATAATGACTTTCTATGGGAATATCAAATGGAATACCTCCCAGATTGCAGTTCCTGGGGCTTCCAGTAGATGCCAACAGTCATTAGAAAGAGTTTCAGGCTTGTTTTGGGAAAAATGAGCTAGAATTTGTAGTTTTTCTAGGTGGCTCCCGTGAAGCACGGGCGTGGCAGCATCATGTTGTGGGGGTGCTTTGCTGCAGGAGAGACTGGTGCACTTCACAAAATAGATGGCATCACGAGGGAGGAAAATTATGTGGATATATTGAAGCAACATCAAGACACAAGTCAGGAAGTTAAAAGCTTAGTTGCAAATGGGTCTTCCAAACGGACAATGACCCCAAGCATATTTCCACTCTAAAGTATCCAAAACTGTTAAAATCATGTCTCTGAGTATAACAGAACTGATATGGCAGGCGAAAACCTGAGGAGAATCCAACCAGGAAGTACTATTATTTGAAAGGCTGTTTTTCCATTGGAAGCCTATCCACCATACAAATACTTAGGACCCAGTTCACAAGCTCTATGGGTTCTTCTACATGTGACCAATCTTTATGCATTGTTTCAGGCTTTTACTCTGAAAAATGAGGGAGATTGTCCTCTGATTGAAAGTGCTCTGTGGAAATGTCCATTCATCAGCCATGCGCCTGATCGTGAACGCTCCTTTCCTATTGACAAAGCTTTTGTCCGGTTTAAATATTATTGGAGGTATTTGGACATAAAGATGAACATTTATTGTCTAACATGGAGACCTGGGAGTGCCACCAGATGAAGATCATCAAAGGTAAGTGATTAATTTTAGTCGCTATTTCTGACTTTTGTGACACTCTCCTTGGTTGGAAAATGGCTGTATGGTTCTCTGTGGCTATGAGCTGACCTAACATAATCGCAAAGTGTGCTTTTGCCGTAAAGCATTTTTTCAAATCTGACACAGCATTACATTAACACATTATATTAAGGAGAAGTTTATCTGTATTCGTATGTTTAACACTTGTATCTTTTATCCATGTTTATGATGAGTATTTCTGTTAATTGATGTGGCTCTCTGCACTTTCACCGGATGTTTGTTTGAGACAATGCATTTCTGAACATGACAATAATTTCAAATGAGGTTTTTGGACATAAAGATTAACTTTATCGAACAAAACACGCATTTATTGTGTAACATGAAGTCCTGTGAGTGCCATCTGATGAAGATCACAAAAAGTTAGTGATTCATTTAATCGCTATTTCTGACTTTTATGAGCCCTCTCCATGGCTGGAAAATGGCTGTATGGTTATCTGTGACTAGGCGCTGACCTAACATAATCGGTTGATGTGCTTTCGCCGTAAAGCCTATTTGAAACAGGACAATATGGCTGGATTTACAACAAGTTTATCTTTAAAATGGTGTATAATACTTGTATGTTTGAGGAATTTTAATTATGGGATTTCTGTTGTTTTGAATTTGGCGCCCTGCAATTTCACTGGCTGTTGTCGAGGTGGGACGCTAGTAGTCTGGTCACATCTAACAGGGTGGCTTTACTAGTCTGGTCACATCTAACAGAGTGGCTTTACTAGTCTGGTCACATCTAACAGAGTGGCTTTACTAGTCTGGTCACATCTAACAGAGTGACTTTACTAGTCTGGTCACATCTAACAGAGTGGCTTTACTAGTCTGGTCACATCTAACAGAGTGACTTTACTAGTCTGGTCACATCTAACAGAGTGACTTTACTAGTCTGGTCACATCTAACAGAGTGACTTTATGTCTGGTCACATCTAACAGAGTGGCTTTAACAGAGTGACTAGTCTGGTCACATCTAACAGAGTGCTTTAAGTCTGGTCACATCTAACAGAGTGACTTTAAACTGGTCACATGGTAACAGAGTGGAGATCACCATTTACTACTGGTCACATCTAAACATATGAGTGCAGAATGGAGATCACTGTTAAACCATATGGTGCAGAATGGAGATCACCATTAAACCATATGGTGCAGAATGGAGATCACTGTTAAACCATATGGTGCAGAATGGAGATCACTGTTAAACCATATGGTGCAGAATGGAGATCACCGTTAAACCATATGGTGCAGAATGGAGATCACTGTTAAACCATATGGTGCAGAATGGAGATCACCATTAAACCATATGGTGCAGAATGGAGATCACCATTAAACCATATGGTGCAGAATGGAGATCACCATTAAACCATATGGTGCAGCATGGAGATCACTGTTAAACCATATGGTGCAGAATGGAGATCACTGTTAAACCATATGGTGCAGAATGGAGATCACTGTTAAACCATATGGTGCAGAATGGAGATCACTGTTAAACCATATGGTGCAGAATGGAGATCACCATTAAACCATATGGTGCAGAATGGAGATCACTGTTAAACCATATGGTGCAGAATGGAGATCACTGTTAAACCATATGGGCAGAATGGAGATCACTGTTAAACCATATGGGCAGAATGGAGATCACTGTTAAACCATATGGTGCAGAATGGAGATCACCATTAAACCATATGGTGCAGAATGGAGATCACTGTTAAACCATATGGTGCAGAATGGAGATCTCTTCCTCTTTTTCCCCTATAACAGCCTCCTCTTTCATTCTGATAGCTTCTACCTCCTCCTCTTCCACTATGACAGCCTCTATCCCCTCCAAACGGAGATGTCTCTTCTTTCACTGTAATACCCTCCTCCTCTTCTTTCCCTATAACAGCCTCATCTTCCTCCTTTTTCATTCTGAAAGCTTCTTCCTCTCCTTTCACTGTAATATCCTCCTCCTCTTCTTTCCCTATAACAGCCTCCTCTTTCATTCTGATAGCTTCTATCCCCTCTTCCACTCTGGCAGCCTCTATCCCCTCTCCCACTCCTAAAGGTTCTTTATATTTTTTCACAGCCACGTCCTTCTGTAGCTCAGTTGGTAGAGCATGGCGCTTGTAACGCCAGGGTAGTGGGTTCGATCCCCGGGACCACCCATACGTAGAATGTATGCACACATGACTGTAAGTCGCTTTGGATAAAAGCGTCTGATAAATGGCATATATATATTATATATATATACTATATATATCCTCTTCTTCTTTCACAGCCCCTCTTCCTCATTTTTCATTCTGAAAGTGTCTATCTCCTCCTCTTCCACTGGGACAGCTTCTATCCCCTCTTCCACTCCAAACGGAGATTTCTCTTCTTTCACTGTAACACCCTCTTCTTCTTCTTCTTTCACGACAATGTTCAGCCCCAGAGCTTCTTTCTCCGTCCAGTAGATCTCCTCTTCTTTACCAAGGGTTGGAGAAGTTTAGTGAGCTCATGGTCAGGGATGTTAGTTAGCATTAGCGACTAGCCTAGTGCTAGGCTCAGTATCAATCTTAACAAGTTTGCAAATTTGGTTAAAGTTTACAGTAGATATACGTAAACATAATTGTGTTTGAAACACTGCGATTCGCGAATGTAAATAAAACATGGTGTAAAGCGCATCAAATGCTTCGGTTTTAAGTTAGCTAGCAAGCTAAAAAAAAACTGGTTTAAAGAGTAGCCGTGTTGTTTGTTCTTGAAGAAGCGTCCCGTCCCGTCCATTATACGTCACGCAAGAAGCGTCCCGTCCAGTCCATTATACGTCACGCAAGGAGCGTCACCAGAAAAACCTGCTGACTGACTGGAGTGGGTAACGCAGTTTGGAAAAATATTTACAACATTGTTTACATTAGTAAAAAAAAAGGTCATTTTTCAAACACAAGATATGTTTTCTCTTACGTCTTGCAAATAATACCTTCATATACACAGACGTAGAACCCTCAAGGAAAATTCCCATTGGATTCCCATTTTTTTTAACAGGTAGTTTTCATATTCGAATTTCGTATTTTATATTTTATTGTACCTATGGGCTGCCACTAGAAAGAAGAAGAAATGCATACTAGAACAGTATGGGCTCTCGAGTGGCACAGCGGTGGTACGCCACTGCATCTCAGCGCTAGAGGCGTCAATACAGACAACCCTGGTTCGAATCCAGGCTGTATCGCAAACTCTTGCATGTCAGTTGGCACAGGTACAGCTAGGTACAGCCAGGTACAG
Organism: Oncorhynchus keta; assembly: GCF_023373465.1. Taxonomy (NCBI): domain Eukaryota; kingdom Metazoa; phylum Chordata; class Actinopteri; order Salmoniformes; family Salmonidae; genus Oncorhynchus; species Oncorhynchus keta. The sequence continues at coordinate 51,933 of NW_026286630.1, read as the reverse complement.
CCAGTAGCCAGGTACAGCAGCCAGGTACATACAGCCAGGTATAGGTACAGGTAGGTACAGGTAGGTACAGGTAGGTACAGCCAGGTACATATAGGTGCAGCCAGGTACAGATAGGTACAGATAGGTACAGCCAAGAACCCTTTTTGATTGGCAATTGCAAGAAGACATCCAACAGTTCCCTGGAGAGGAAACTGGGAATGGACAACATACAGTGGGGCAAAAAAGTATTTAGTCAGCCACCAATTGTGCAAGTTCTCCCACTTAAAAAGATGAGAGGCCTGTAATTTTCATCATAGGTACACTTCAACTATGACAGATAAAATGAAGAAAAAAAATCCAGATAATCACATTGTAGGAAATTATGGTGGAAGATACGTATTTGGTCACCTAGTTCTGGGACACTGTAAAGTCCATGGAGAATTAAGAGCACCTCCTCCCAGCTGCCCACTACTCTGAGGCTAGGAAACACTGTCACCACTGATAAATCCACTATAATTGAGAATTTCAATAAGCATTTACGGCTGGCCATGCTTTCCACTTGGCTACCCCTACCCCGGTCAACTGCCTGGCACCCTCCACAGCAACCCGCCAAAGCCCCCACCATTTCTCCTTTACCCAAATCCAGATAGCTGATGTTCTGAAAGAGCTGCAAAATCTGGACCCCTACAAATCAGCCGGGCTAGACAATCTGGACCCTCTTTCTAAAATGATCTGCCGAAATTGTTGCAACCCCTATTTACTAGCCTGTTCAACCTCTCTTTCGTATCGTCTGAGATTCCCAAAGATTGGAAAGCTGCCGCGGTCATCCCCCTCTTCAAATGGGGTGACACTCTAGACCCAAACTGCTACAGACCTATATCTATACTACCCTGTCTTTCTAAGGTCTTCGAAAACGAAGTTAACAAACAGATTACTGACCATTTCGAATCCCACCATAATTTCTCCGCTATGCAATCTGGTTTCAGAGCCGGTCATGGGTGCACCTCAGCCAAGCTCAAGATTGTAAACTACATCATAACCGCCATCGATAAGAGACATTACTGTGCAGCCGTATTCATCGACCTGGCCAAGGCTTTCGACTCTGTCAATCACAACATTCTTATTGGCAGACAATTTCTCAAATGATTGCCTCGCCTGGTTTACCAACTACTTCTCTGATAGAGTTCAGTGTGTCAAATCGTAGGGACTGTTGTCCGGACCTCTGCCAGTCTCTAAGGGTGTGCCACAGGGTTCAATTCTCGGGCCGACTCTCTTTTCTGTATACATCAATGATGTTGCTCTTGCTGCTGGTGATTCTCTGATCCACCTCTACGCAGACAACATTAGCATCATTGCTAACAGCTACACATAGTGGTAGACAAATGCACTCAGACAGGGGCATTTCCTGGCTGTTTCCTCTTCAGAAAGTTGAAGGAAACTACAAATCACTGAGGCTAATTTAAAGATGGCTTGCAGACAATGAATATAGAATAACTATAACAAAAAATGGATCCAAACTATACCACCACCCAAAATCACACTTTAGAGACAGGAAGGGCAAAGGGGCATCTTTCTCTACACAGGTAGAGTCCTATCTGTCCATGTTGCCTTTTGCAAAGTGGGCACTGCTTCATGTGGCAACATCAACACTCACCTAAATAGCCCATATGCCACTGGGTGAGAGAAGATTTCATTGTTTTTGGGCAGCATTATGTGAGGTGTTGTTATTTGTTGTTAGCGATGAGCCGTGGTCAATTTAGCTTGAATATGCCACCTAATCCTGTCTAATGGGCAGGTCAGCCCTGGAGTAAAGTATTGGCTGTGAGAAGTAAGAGAAAACAACATCTGGTTGTTTTTAAATGACTACTTATGGTATTGCTTGCCAGAATAAACATTGTAATTAATACGTTTCCAATCTGCGTTACCCACTCCAGTCAGCAGGAGGCTGATGTGAGTCTTTCACGTGATGCTTCTTGCGTGACGTATAATCTAGTGGACGGAACTGGAAGCTTCTTCAACAGCGACAAAGGGCTTTCCGATTCACCCACTGCGGTGGTTTGCTAGCGAACCTAAAACATTGATGTGTATATTACTCTTGGTGTTTAGAACATAATTCTGTTTACGTGTTTACGTTTCTACTAGTTCATTTAAACGTGATTTGATACGGCACGAGGCTAATCGCTCGGAACATGAGCTCACTAAGCTCGACGGAGAAAGAAGCTCTGGTGAAAGGAGAGGAAGAAGCTTTCAGGATGAAAAGAGAGGAAGAGGAGGCTATCACATTGAAAGAAGAAGAGGAGGCTATCACATTGAAAGAAGAAGAGGATGATATTACAGTTAAAGAGGAAGATGGGAAAGAGGTTGTCAAAGTGGAAGGGGAGGAGGTAGAAGCTTTCAGAATCAAAAAGGAGGAAGATGCCATAACATTGAAAGAAGAGAATGAAGTGAAAGAAGAGGAAGAACCATTTGGAGTAAAAGAGGAAGAGGAGGATATCTCAATAAAACAGGAGGAGACTGAAGTTCCGATTTCCACCAGTGAGTACTGTCTTAAAAACAGGGGCACAAACTACCCAGTTGTTGAACTAATGTGTGGTTTTAAAGGGCCATTCTGCTGAATATCTCCTCTTGAATATGTTGTTCAGTACTGTAGGAATTGTTGAAGGGGCGATCTGCCTTTGGTACATATGTTATGGGACTTCAATGTATTTTATTCTCATTCTCCATGTGGTCTATATTAAAGTTCCCCTCATCTAATATAACAGGCTTTTAAAACATTTACATTTTTAAAATTCAATGTTGGTGCATCATTTCTACTTAAAATATCATAAGATCATAAGTTCACCATCTGTTTGATGTTCTCGTTCACACAGGAGAGAGACATGACTATCCTGGATCCTCTGGGGGGCCTCAACAACATCCTGATGCTGACGAGGCAGAGAAGAGTCTCTCCAGATCAGAACACCAGATGGTACAGCTTGGTCTGGTCTAGCATACAGCTTGGTCTGGTCTAGCATACAGCTTGGTCTATCGGGGTCTGGGCTGGGTTTCTGTAAAGCACTTTAGGACAACAGTGACATCAGCATCCATAATGATATGTGTCTGTGTCCCCTCTTTATCGTTACCAGGACAACGCTAGCCCTTCCTCCCTCCCAGAGTCCCTGTGTCATGCCTCTCCCGGTAGCACTTTACTGCTGGGTATGAAGAGGTTGTCTGTGCTGCTGGTGGACTGCAGGAAAACAACGGGCTGACTGGAACTGTGAGAGGAGGAGAAGAGAAGGAAGGATCAGATTTGACACATCAAAGTAAGTGCTGTAGTTTAGTTTGAACAAATAAATAGATCTTTCGCTGGTATCTGTTCCCAGTAGGGCTGTCCCCGACTAATACAAATACAGCTTTGCAGACTCTTGGCATTCTCTCAACCAGCTTCACCTGGAATTCTTTTCCAACAGTCTTCAAACCAAACTTTATTTGCCACATGCGCCGAATACAACAAGTGTAAATGACTTTACAGTGAAATGCTTTGGGGTAGAAGCTTTGAGGAAGCCCTCCAGTACCGCTTGCCGTGGGGTAGCAAAGAAAACAGTCTATAACTTGGGTGACTGGAGTCTCAGTCGATTTTAGGAGTTCCCACATATGCTGGGCACTTGTTGGCTGCTTTTCCTTCACTCTGCCATCCAACTCATCCAAAACCATCTCAATTGTCAGGACACCGTTAAACGGGTGTCCTGACTCTCTGCGGTCATTAAAGATCCCATGGCACTTATCGTAAGAGTAGGGGTGTTAACCCCGGTGTCCTGGCTAAATTCCCAATCTGGCCATCAAACCATCACGGTCACCTAATAATCCCCAGTTTACAATTGGCTCATTCATCCCCCTCCTCTCCCCTGTAACTATTCCCCAGGTCGTTGCTGCAAATGAGAATGTGTTCTCAGTCAACTTACCTGGTAAAATAACGGATACATTAAAAAACGTAAAAATTAAATTGGGTTGAGGCCGGTTGATTTGTGGAGGCCCGGTCATCTGATGCAGCTCTCTCCAAAAATCTCAAATTTGGACTCATCAGACCCAAGGACAGATATCCACCGGTCTAATGTCCAATGCTCGTGTTTCTTGGCCCAAGCAAGTCTCTTCTTCTTATTGCTGTCCTTTAGTAGTGGTTTCTGTGCAGCAATTCGACCATGAAGGCCTGATTCACGCAGTCTCCTCTGAACAGTCTCCTCTGAACAGTCTCCTCTAAACAGTCTCCTCTAAACAGTCTCCTCTAAACAGTCTCCCTAACCAGTCTCCCTAACCAGTCTCCCTAACCAGTCTCCCTAACCAGTCTCCCTAACCAGTCTCCCTAACCAGTCTCCCTAACCAGTCTCCCTAACCAGTCTCCCTAACCAGTCTCCCTAACCAGTCTCCTCTAAACAGTCTCCTCTAAACAGTCTCCTCTAAACAGTCTCTTGATCTCGCCATCACGGTTGACAACTCCATTGTGTCCTCCTCCCAGAGCGCTAAGAACCTTGGCGTGATCCTGGACAACACCATGTCGTTCTCAACTAACATCAAGGCGGTGGCCCGTTCCTGTAGGTTCATGCTCTACAACATCCGCAGAGTACGACCCTGCCTCACACAGGAAGCGGCGCAGGTCCTAATCCAGGCACTTGTCATCTCCCGTCTGGATTACTGCAACTCGCTGTTGGCTGGGCTCCCTGCCTGTGCCATTAAACCGTCCTGGCCAGCTCTCCCGCTATCTCTCTCTGAATGACCTTCTTGATCCAAATCAGTCAGGTTTCAAGACTAGTCATTCAACTGAGACTGCTCTCCTCTGTATCACGGAGGTGCTCCGCACTGCTAAAGCTAACTCTCTCTCCTCTGCTCTCATCCTTCTAGATCTATCGGCTGCCTTCGATACTGTGAACCATCAGATCCTCCTCTCCACCCTCTCCGAGTTGGGCATCTCCGGCGCGGCCCAAGCTTGGATTGCGTCCTACCTGACAGGTCGCTCCTACCAGGTGGCGTGGCGAGAATCTGTCTCCTCACCACGCGCTCTCACCACTGGTGTCCCCCAGGGCTCTGTTCTAGGCCCTCTCCTATTCTCGCTATACACCAAGTCACTTGGCTCTATCATAACCTCACATGGTCTCTCCTATCATTGCTATGCAGACGACACACAATTAATCTTCTCCTTTCCCCCTTCTGATGACCAGGTGGCGACCGCATCTCTGCATGTCTGGCAGACATATCAGTGTGGATGACGGATCACCACCTCAAGCTGAACCTCGGCAAGACGGAGCTGCTCTTCCTCCCGGGGAAGGACTGCCCGTTCCATGATCTCGCCATCACGGTTGACAACTCCATTGTGTCCTCCTCCCAGAGCGCTAAGAACCTTGGCGTGATCCTGGACAACACCCTGTCGTTCTCAACTAACATCAAGGCGGTGGCCCGTTCCCGTAGGTTCATGCTCTACAACATCCGCAGAGTACGACCCTGCCTCACACAGGAAGCGGCGCAGGTCCTAATCCAGGCACTTGTCATCTCCCGTCTGGATTACTGCAACTCGCTGTTGGCTGGGCTCCCTGCCTGTGCCATTAAACCCTACAACTCATCCAGAACGCCGCAGCCCGTCTGGTGTTCAACCTTCCCAAGTTCTCTCACGTCACCCCGCTCCTCCGCTCTCTCCACTGGCTTCCAGTTGAAGCTCGCATCCGCTACAAGACCATGGTGCTTGCCTACGGAGCTGTGAGGGGAACGGCACCTCAGTACCTCCAGGCTCTGATCAGGCCCTACACCCAAACAAGGGCACTGCGTTCATCCACCTCTGGCCTGCTCGCCTCCCTACCACTGAGGAAGTACAGTTCCCGCTCAGCCCAGTCAAAACTGTTCGCTGCTCTGGCCCCCAATGGTGGAACAAACTCCCTCACGACGCCAGGACAGCGGAGTCAATCACCACCTTCCGGAGACACCTGAAACCCCACCTCTTTAAGGAATACCTAGGATAGGATAAAGTAATCCTTCTCACCCCCCTTAAAAGATTTAGATGCACTATTGTAAAGTGGCTGTTCCACTGGATGTCATAAGGTGAATGCACCAATTTGTAAGTCGCTCTGGATAAGAGCGTCTGCTAAATGACTTAAATGTAAATTATGTCTTAAATGTCTTCTAAACAGTCTCTTCTAAACAGTCTCTTCTAAACAGTCTCTTCTAAACAGTCTCCTCTAAACAGTCTCCTCTAAACAGTCTCTTCTAAACAGTCTCTTCTAAACAGTCTCTTCTAAACAGTCTCCTCTAAACAGTCTCCTCTAAACAGTCTCCTCTGAACAGTTGATGTTGAGATGTGCCTGTTACTGGAACTGAAGCATTTATTTGGGCTGCAATCTGAGGTGCCGTTAACTCATCCTCTGCAGCAGGGATAACTGGGTCTTCCTTTCCTGTGGCGGTCCTCATGAGACAGTTTCATCACATCTTCTCTAAACCAACTCTACCTTGTCACAACACAACTGATTGGCTCAAATGCATTAAAAGGAAAGAAATTAACACAAATTAACTTTTAACAAGGCACACCTGTTAATTGAAATGCATTCCAGGTGACTACCTCGTGAAGCTGGTTGAGAGAATGCCAAGAGTGTACAGAGCTGTCATCAAGGCAAACGGTGGATAATTTGAAGAATCTCAAATATAAAATACATTTAGATTTGTTTAACACTTTTTTTTTTTATTAGTACATAATTCCGTTTGTGTTATTTCATAGTGGATGTCTTCACACCTGTTTGATGATTGATATGCATTCAGGGGAAATGACGGATAGGGCTGCCATGTTTTTAGCTCTTAGGAAACTTTACACTATATTTATTTTTGGGATGTGTTATTTTTTTAAACATTATTAGCCCATAATTATTTTTGTGTTACATACAGCCGGGATGAACTTTTGGATATCAGAGTAACTGGTAACTCACCAGCATTACGACCAGGAATTCAACTTTCCTGAATCTGATCCTTTGTTCGTAGCCCCCAATTTAACTGATTCCAGAGGCTGATCCAAAAAAATGCAGGTGGAAGAGAGGTACTCGGAGTGGGCTTCTACTCTGACTCAGGAGGAGTGCACACCACCCACCTCTTCTGAGTAATAATAATAATATAATATATGCCATTTAGCTGACGCTTTTATCCAAAGCGAGTATATTACTTGTGGAAGAGAGGTACTCAGAGTAGGCTTCTAGTCTGACTCAGGAGGCGTGCACACCACCCACCTCTTCTGAGTATATTACTTGTGGAAGAGAGGTACTCTGAGTAGGCTTCTAGTCTGACTCAGGAGGCGTGCACACCACCCACCTCTTCTGAGTATATTACTTGTGGAAGAGAGGTACTCTGAGTGGGCTTCTAGTCTGACTCAGGAGGCGTGCACACCACCCACCTCTTCTGAGTATATTACTTGTGGAAGAGAGGTACTCCGAGTGGGCTTCTAGTCTGACTCAGGAGGCACGCACACCACCCACCTCTTCTGAGTATATTACTTGTGGAAGAGAGGTATTCGGAGTAAGCTTCTAGTCTGACTCAGGAGGCGTGCACACCACCCACCTCTTCTGAGTATATTACTTGTGGAAGAGAGGTACTTGGGCTTCTACTCTGACTCAGGAGGCACGCACACCACCCACCTCTTCTGAGTATATTACTTGTGGGAGAGAGGTACTCGAGTAGGCTTCTAGTCTGACTCAGGAGGCGTGCACACCACCCACCTCTTCTGAGTATATTACTTGTGGAAGAGAGGTACTCTGAGTAGGCTTCTAGTCTGACTCAGAGGAGTGCACACCACCCACCTCTTCTAAGAATATTACTTGTGGAAGAGAGGTACTCTGAGTGGGCTTCCTAGTCTGACTCGGGAGGTGTGCACACCACCCACCTCTTCTGAGTATATTACTTGTGGAAGAGAGGTACCCGGAGTAGGCTTCTAGTCTGACTCAGGAGGCGTGCACACCACCCACCTCTTCTGAGTATATTACTTGTGGAAGAGAGGTACTCCGAGTAGGCTTCTAGTCTGACTCAGGAGGCGTGCACACCACCCACCTCTTCTGAGTATATTACTTGTGGAAGAGAGGTACTCGGAGTAGGCTTCTAGTCTGACTCAGGAGGCGTGCACACCACCCACCTCTTCTGAGTATATTACTTGCAGATGTTCAGTCTCTGGATAGTAAAGTTGACGAGCTCATGGTGAGGATTCCCTTCCAGAGAGACATTGGGGATTGTAGCATACTCTTTTTCAAGGAAACATGGCATAGTGTAGTTATTCCCTCTGTAAGGCAATCAAACAGGCAAAACGTCAGTATAGAGACAAAGTGGAGTCACAATTCAACGGCTCAGACACGAGACGTATGTGACAGGGTCTACAGACAATCACGGACTACAAAGGGAAAACCAGCCACGTCGCGGATACCGGCGTCTTGCTTCCGGACAAGCTAAACACCTTCTTCCCCGCTATGAGGATAACACAGTGCCACCGACGCGGCCCGCTACCAAGGACTGTGGAGATCTCCTTCTCCGTGGCTGACATGAGTAAGACATTTAAGCGTCTTAACCTTTGCAAAGCTGTCGGCTCAGACGGCATCCCAAGCCGCATCCTCAGAGCATGTGCAGACCAACTGGCTGAACATATTCAACATATTCAATCTCCCCCTATCCCAGTCTGCTGTCCCCACATGCTTCAAGATGTCCACCATTGTTCCCATACCCAAGAAATCAAAGGTAACTATCAAGTCCTGACTCACTTCTGTCGTCATGAAGAGCTTTGAGAGACTAGTCAAGGATCATATCACCTCTACCTGACATCCTAGACCCATTTCAATTTGCTTACCGCACCAATAGATCCACAGACGATGCAATCACCATCACACTGCACACTGCCCTGTCCCATCTGGACAAGAGGAATACCTATGTAAGAATACTGTTCATTGACCGTAGCTCAGCATTCAACACCATAGTACCCTTCAAGCTCATCATTAAGCCTGGGTCTGAACCCCGCCCTGTGCAACTGGGTCCTGGACTTCCTGACGGGCCGCCCCAGGTGGTGAAGGTAGGAAACAACACCTCCACTTCGCTGATCCTCATCACTGGGGCCCCATAAGGATACGTGCTCAGCCCCTCCTGTACTCCCTGTTCACCCATGAACTCAATCATCAAGTTTGCAGACGACACAACAGTAGTGGGCCTGATTACCAACAATGACGAGGCAGCCTACAGGGAGAAGGTGAGGGCCCTGGGAGTGTGGTGCCAGGAAATTAACTCACACCCAACGTCAACAAAACAGTTGATTGTGGACTTCAGGAAACCGCAGAGGGAGCACGCCCCCATCCATATCGATGGGACCGCAGTGGAGAAGGTGGAAAGCTTTAAGTTCCTCAGCCTACACATCACTGACAATCTGAAATGGTCCACCCACACAGACAGTGTGGTGAAGAAGGCACAACAGCACCTTAAACCCTCACAAACCTTTACAGATGCACAATTGAGAGCATCCTGTCGGGCTGGTATACCACCGCCCGCAACCGCAAGGCTCTCCAGAGGGTGGTGTGGTCTGCCCAACGCATCACCGGGGGCAAACTACCTGCCCTCCAGGACACCTACACCACCCGATGTTACAGGAAGGCCAAAAAGATCATCAAGGACAACAACCACCCGAGCCACTGCCTGTTCACCCCGCTATCATCCAGAAGGCGAGGTCAGAACAGGTGCATCAAAGCTGGGACCGAGAGACTGTTAAACAGCTTCTATCTCAAGGCCATCAGACTGTTAAACAGCTTCTATCTCAAGGCCATCAGACTGTTAAACAGCTTCTATCTCAAGGCCATCAGACTGTTAAACAGCTTCTATCTCAAGGCCATCAGACTGTTAAACAGCTTCTATCTCAAGGCCATCAGACTGTTAAACAGCTTCTATCTCAAGGCCATCAGACTGTTAAACAGCTTCTATCTCAAGGCCATCAGACTGTTAAACAGCTTCTATCTCATTAGGCCATCAGACTGTTAAACAGCTTCTATCTCAAGGCCATCAGACTGTTAAACAGCTTCTATCTCTCATCTCATATCAGACTGTTAAACAGCTTCTAACTCAAGGCCATCAGACTGTGAAACAGCTTCTATCTCAAGGCCATCAGACTGTGAAACAGCTTCTATCTCAAGGCCATCAGACTGTTAAACAGCTTCTATCTCAAGGCCATCAGACTGTTAAACAGCTTCTATCTCAAGGCCATCAGACTGTTAAACAGCTTCTATCTCAAGGCCATCAGACTGTTAAACAGCCATCACTAACATTAGAGGCTGCTGCCCTATAGGCATAAATACATAGACTATTAATATCTATCATAGACTAGGAATCACTGGCCACTTTAAGGAATGAAACACTAGTCACTTTAATAATGTTTACATATCTGGCATTACTCATCTCATATGTACATACTGTATTCTATACTATTCTACTGTATCTTAGTCTATGCATTACTCATCTCATATGTATATACTGTATTCTATACTATTCTACTGTATCTTAGTCTATGCATTACTCATCTCATATGTATATACTGTATTCTATACTATTCTACTGTATCTTAGTCTATGCATTACTCATCTCATATGTATATACTGTATTCTATACTATTCTACTGTATCTTAGTCTATGCATTACTCATCTCATATGTATATACTGTATTCTATACTATTCTACTGTATCTTAGTCTATGCATTACTCATCTCATCTATATATGTACATACTGTATCTTAGTCTATGCATTACTCATCTCATATGTACATACTGTATTCTATACTATTCTACAGTATCTTAGTCTATGCATTACTCATCTCATATGTATATACTGTATTCTATACTATTCTACTGTATCTTAGTCTATGCCACTCTGACATCGCTCGTCCAAATATATATATATTAATTCCATTCCTTTACTTTAGATGTGTGTGTATTGTTGTGAAATTGTTAGATATTACATGTTAGTTATTACTACACTGTTGGAGCTAGAGAAACAAGCATTAAGCCGCAATAACATCTGCTAAACATGTTTAACATTTGATTTGACCTCGTGAAGATGGCTGAGTGAATGTCAAGAGTGTGCAAAGCTGTCATCAGGGCAAAAGGGAGGCTACTTTGAAGAATCTCAAATATAAAATATATATTTAGTTACTACATGTGTTATTTCATAGTTCTTCATTGTAGAATAATAATGTAGAAAATAGTAAAAAATAAAGAAAAACCTTGGAATGAGTCGGTGTGTCCAAACGTTTGTCTGGTACAAAAGTAGAAACGCAGATGACCAGCATAAGATGACCTGGCCTCCACAATCACTCGACCTCAACCCAATTGAGATGGTTTGGGATGAGTTGGACCGCAGAGTGAAGGAAAAGCAGCCAACAAATGCTCAGCATATGTGAGAACTCCTTCAAGACTGTTGGAAAATCATTCCAGGTGAAGCTGGTTGAGAGAATGCCAAGCTGTCATCAAGGCAAAGGGTGGCTACTTTGAAGAATCTAATATATATTTAGATCTGTTTAACACTTTTTGGTTACTACATGATTCCATTGTTTTTTCCTAGTCTTGATGTCTTCACTATTGTTCCACAATGTAGAAAATAGTAAAAAATAATGAAAAACCCTTGAATGTGTAGGTGAGTCCAAACTTTTGATTGGTGCTGTACATTAAATTCCCTGGCAGCAGCTCCAGTGGACATTCCTGCAGTCAGCATGCCAATTACACGCTCCCTCTGAGACATCTGTTGCATTGTGTGACAAAACGGCACATTTTAGAGTGGCCTTTTATTGGCCCCAGCGCAAGGTGTACCTGTGTAATGAGCATGCTGTTTGATCAGGTTCTTGAAATGCCACACCTGTCAGGTGGATGGATTATCTTGGCAAAGGAGAAATGTTCACTAACGGATGTAAACAAATGTGTACATCAAATTTGAGGTAAATAACCTTTCATGCATGTGGAAAAATTCGGGGATATTTTGTTTCAGCTCATGAAACATGGGACCAACACGTTACATAGTTTTATTTTTAATCTTCCCAAAATATTTCACATTCTTTTTTTACTTTACCCAAAATATCGTGACATTAATGAAAGTCAAAATGTTAGAAATGTGTGAACTTCCCTTTATTTCTTATTTTATGTTTAAGGAAGTGTTTAGGTCACATCCTGTATCAACCCTTTCAACAACGGGGAGATGTTACTGATGTGCTTTGTGTCTTCGACGTAAAAACAAGTTTTGGACTTCCACTTTAAATGACTTATTATATGTTTAAGGAAGTGTGTAGGTCACATCCTGTATCATACAGCTATGAAGGTTATATATTTAGAACCACCTGCTTGATAGGAATCTAGCTATGTCTGTGTCTTCAGTGTCCTAGAACTGTTTAGTTAACTGAAGGTTGTATATTTAGAACCGCCTGCTCGGTTGGAACCCAGTGATGTCATAAAACAGAATTAAAAATAAGTAATGTAAACATATCAGTAATTACCAGGATGCTCTCCAACATTTGTTTTCAAATCACACCAAGATTGTTTTAAATGATGAAATGTTTGAAAACTGGCCTCGGGTTATTGAGGGATCTGATTAAACCTCATAAGGCAGTTTTATCATGTGGAGATTTCATTCATGATAATAATAATTCTGTTCTCTCTTTAAATAAACACTGTCTTTGGCAGGAGGAAAACCAAACTCTGCGGAACCAGGGACGTCCAAACCAGCAAGACGACACCTCTGCTCCCAGATTGGAAAGAGTTTTACCAAGTTAGGAAGCCTGAAAAGACATGAGAGGACACAACCAGCAGAGAAGCCACACAATTGCGCACAGTGTGGAAAGAGTTTTAACCAGTTAGGAAAGCTGAAAGTTCATGAGCGAATACACACAGGGGAGAAGCTTTTCCATTGCTCCCAGTGTGGAAAGAGTTTTAACAAGTTAGGAAACATGAAATCTCATGAGGAATACACACAGGTGAGAAGCCTTACCACTGCTCCCAGTGTGGAACTAGGTTTACCAAGTTAGGAAGCCTGAACAGACATCAGAGGACACACACAGGGTCGAAGCCACCCATTGCTCCCAGTGTGGAAAGAGTTTTAACCAGTTAGGAAACATGAGATCTCATGAGAATACACACAGGGGAGAAGCCTTTCCATTGCTCCCAGTGTGGAAAGAGTTTTAGCCAGTTGGGAAGCCTGAAAACCCATGAGCGAATACACACAGGGAGAAACCTTACCACTGTTCCCAGTGTGGAAAGCGTTTTAACCAGTTAGGAAAGCTGAAAGAACACATGAGACTGCACTCAGGGGAGAAGCCTTACAAATGCTCAGACTGTGGGAAGACATATTACTCATCACAGTCACTTAAAAGTCATATGAAAATCCACACATGTATAATAATTACTTCTAGCGTGTAAATTGATATTTCACATCTCATTGACTTAAAATTCATCAGGGGACATACACAGTGCTCCCATTATCTTATATTGTTGACTGACAATGTGTTTACCTGTTGAAACCAGATGAAATTGAATTGTACAAAGTGTACTCAAACATATATTTGTATGTTTTTATTAGAAAACATGAATTGGATATGGAGTCTGTCAGTTTGAATATAGAGTAGATCAGATTCCAACTGTTTAAATGGTCCTTTTTTAAACTCTGTGTTTATCTGACTGTGTGTTTATCTGGGTGTGTCATTCCTCCAGCACTACAGATAATCAAGTGATATTTGGATGTGATGCATTAGTTCCATTGTTGACATTTTCATTGTGGCCCACTGATGATTTAATGACATGAAAATGTTCACTGACTCGCTCCTGGATTGAACCAAGCCTCCCACTGTATGAATAAATGTTGTTTCCACGTCATTTCAACTAAATAAATCCATGTGATGTTTGATCAATGATATGAAATGAAAATGATTCCATGTGATGTTTGATCAATGTAGAAAACTGATTGGATTTGTAAAAAGCGTCAACATAAGGTTATTCACTGAACTTGCAATTTAAATCCAATGACAAGTGACATTTTGTGTTGATTTAATGTTAAATTCACTTTAGTTGACGAATCAAAGAAATGTAAATAGAAACTAGATATTGAACTGATGTCTGTGCACAGTGGGCTGGTTTGAATAAGCAGCAGGTTTTGGATCAATATCCACCTTAGTAGCTAAATTTCCGTGCAATTTGCAACAGATTTTCATGTGAATATTCAAAATCTGCATAAAACAATATATACATTTTCCCACCAGAAATGTTTCTATCAAACAGGTTTATTGCAGATTAAAGGCTTTGCGTGACAAATAAATAACTTTTGTTGTTGAATTCCCAATGGTTTCCATCGCATTTTCAACTCTACTGATGGTTTAACAAAACTGTTGTGTGAAATTGAAAACGTGCTCTTGTCCCGTGCACAGTAGTCAGCAGCTCACAGATACAGTGCGGGTAGGCTACCTACAGTGGGGAGAACAAGTATTTGATACACTGCCGATTTGTCAGGTTTCCCTACTTACAAAGCATGTAGAGGTCTGTCATGTTTTATCATAGATACACTTCAACTGTGAGAGACGGAATCTAAAACAATAATCCAGAAAATCACATTGTATCATTTTTAAGTAATTAATTTGCATTACAGGTGGGGATGCAGGTGGGGAGTCATTCTACTCTCTAGTAACTGTACAGGTGGGGATGCAGGTACTGTACAGTCCTATTCTACTCTCTAGTAACTGTACAGGTGGGGATGCAGGTAAGGCTGTACAGTCCTATTCTACTCTCTAGTAACTGTACAGGTGGGGATGCAGGTAAGGCTGTACAGTCCTATTCTACTCTCTAGTAACTGTACAGGTGGGGATGCAGGTAAGGCTGTACAGTCCTATTCTACTCTCTAGTAACTGTACAGGTGGGGATGCAGGTAAGGCTGTACAGTCCTATTCTACTCTCTAGTAACTGTACAGGTGGGGATGCAGGTAAGGCTGTACAGTCCTATTCTACTCTCTAGTAACTGTACAGGTGGGGATGCAGGTAAGGCTGTACAGTCCTATTCTACTCTAGTAACTGTACAGGTGGGGATGCAGGTAAGGCTGTACAGTCCTATTCTACTCTCTAGTAACTGTACAGGGGGATGCAGGTAAGGCTGTACAGTCCTATTCTACTCTCTAGTAACTGTAAGGTGGGGATGCAGGTAAGGCTGTACAGTCCTATTCTACTCTCTAGTAACTGTACAGGTGGGGATGCAGGTAAGGCTGTACAGTCCTATTCTACTCTGTAAGGTGGGGATGCAGGTAAGGCTGTAGTATTCTACTGTAACTGTAAGGTGGGGATGCAGGTAAGGCTGTACAGTCCTATTCTACTCTCTCACAGCTAACAGCTAACAGCTAGCCAACGTCTACTGAATAGTACTCAACAACCCGGCGCAGTCACAGGTAGTATCACATTTTCATTTCATTACAGTACAACGGTTTGATTTGTTTGATCGTAGCTAGCTACATAGCCGTCTTTGTATCAAAGATAATTGTGTAGTCTAGAGCGATTTTCTAGGTTAGC
Source organism: Oncorhynchus keta (assembly GCF_023373465.1). NCBI lineage: Eukaryota > Metazoa > Chordata > Actinopteri > Salmoniformes > Salmonidae > Oncorhynchus > Oncorhynchus keta. The sequence continues at coordinate 36,411 of NW_026286630.1, read as the reverse complement.
TAGCCAGCTATTGTCGTTCTTTAACGCAACGTAACGTAAACAACACTGCTAGCTAGCCAGCTAGCCCCGAATAGCAGCACTGCAGAAACTATTACACTCAACGGAACGACTTGATTAGTGTAGTGTCAACAACGCAGCTACTGCCAGCTAGCCTACTTCAGCAGTACTGTATAATTTTAATAATTTAGTCAATAAGATTCTTGCTACGTAAGCTTAACTTTCTGAACATTCGAGACGTGTAGTCCACTTGTCATTCAATCTCCTTTGCATTAGCGTAGCCTCTTCTGTAGCCTGTCAACTATGTGTCTGGCTATCCCTGTTCTCTCCTCTCTGCACAGACCATACAAACGCTCCACACCGCGTGGCCGTAACCCTAATTTGGTGGTCCCAGCGCAACAAGGCAGAGTTCATCTCAGCCTATGCCTCCAGTCCTCGACTTCTTGGCACTGACGGAAACATGGATCACCACAGACAACACTGCTACTCCTACTGCTCTCTCTTCGTCCGCCCACGTGTTCTCGCACACCCCGAGAGCTTCTGGTCAGCGGGGTGGTGGCACCGGGATCCTCATCTCTCCCAAGTGGTCATTCTCTCTTTCTCCCCTCACCCATCTGTCTATCGCCTCCTTTGAATTCCATGCTGTCACAGTTACCAGCCCTTTCAAGCTTAACATCCTTATCATTTATCGCCCTCCAGGTTCCCTCGGAGAGTTCATCAATGAGCTTGATACCTTGATAAGCTCCTTTCCTGAGGACGGCTCACCTCTCACAGTGCTGGGCGACTTTAACCTCCCCACGTCTACCTTTGACTCATTCCTCTCTGCCTCCTTCTTTCCACTCCTCTCCTCTTTGACCTCACCCTCTCACCTTCCCCCTACTCACAAGGCAGGCAATACGCTCGACCTCATCTTTACTAGATGCTGTTCTTCCACTAACCTCATTGCAACTCCCCTCCAAGTCTCCGACCACTACCTTGTATCCTTTTCCCTCTCGCTCTCATCTAACACCTCCCACACTGCCCCTACTCGGATGGTATCGCGCCGTCCCAACCTTCGCTCTCTCTCCCCCGCTTCTCTCTCCTCTTCCATCCTATCATCTCTTCCCTCTGCTCATACCTTCTCAACCTATCTCCTGATTCTGCCTCCTCAACCCTCCTTTCCTCCCTTTCTGCATCCTTTGACTCTCTATGTCCCCTATCCTCCAGGCCGGGGGTCCTCCCCTCCCGCCCCGTGGCTCGACGACTCATTGCGAGCTCACAGAACAGGGCTCCGGGCAGCTGAGCGGAAATGGAGGAAAACTCGCCTCCCTGCGGACCTGGCATCCTTTCACTCCCTCCTCTCTACATTTTCCTCCTCTGTCTCTGCTGCTAAAGCCATTTTCTACCACTCTAAATTCCAAGCATCTGCCTCTAACCCTAGGAAGCTCTTTGCCACCTTCTCCTCACTCCTGAATCCTCCTCCCCCTCCCCCTCCTCCCTCTCTGCAGATGACTTCGTCAACCATTTTGAAAAGAAGGTCGACTGACATCCGATCCTCGTTTGCTAAGTCAAATGGCACCGCTGGTTCTGCTCACACTGCCCTACCCTGTGCTCTGACCTCTTTCTCCCCTCTCTCTCCAGATGAAATCTCGCGTCTTGTGACGGCCGGCCGCCCAACAACCTGCCTGCTTGACCCTATCCCCTCCTCTCTTCTCCAGACCATTTCCGGAGACCTTCTCCCCCTACCTCACCTCGCTCATCAACTCATCCCTGACCGCTGGCTACGTCCCTTCCGTCCTCAAGAGAGCGAGAGTTGCACCCTTCTGAAAAAACCTACACTCAATCCCTCCGATGTCAACAACTACAGACCAGTATCCCTTCTTTCTTTTCTCTCCAAAACTCTTGAACATGCCGTCCTTGGCCAGCTCTCCCGCTATCTCTCTCTGAATGACCTTCTTGATCCAAATCAGTCAGGTTTCAAGACTAGTCATTCAACTGAGAATGCTCTTCACTGTATCACGGAGGGGCTCCGCACCGCTAAAGCTAACTCTCTCTCCTCTGCTCTCATCCTTCTAGACCTATCGGCTGCCTTCGATACTGTGAACCATCAGATCCTCCTCTCCACCCTCTCCGAGTTGGGCATCTCCGGCGCGGCCCACGCTCTATTGCGTCCTACCTGACAGGTGGGGATGCCAGGTGGCGTGGCGACAATCTGTCTCCTCACCACGCGCTCTCACCACTGGTGTCCCCCAGGGCTCTGTTCTAGGCCCTCTCCTATTCTCGCTATACACCAAGTCACTTGGCTCTGTCATAACCTCACATGGTCTCTCCTATCATTGCTATGCAGACGACACACAATTAATCTTCTCCTTTCCCCCTTCTGATGACCAGGTGGGGATCGCATCTCTGCATGTCTGGCAGACATATCAGTGTGGATGACGGATCACCACCTCAAGCTGAACCTCGGCAAGACGGGCTGCTCTTCCTCCCGGGGAAGGACTGCCCGTTCCATGATCTCTACATCACGGTTGACAACTCCATTGTGTCCTCCTCCCAGAGCGCTAAGAACCTTGGCGTGATCCTGGACAACACCCTGTCGTTCTCAACTAACATCAAGGCGGTGGCCCGTTCCTGTAGGTTCATGCTCTACAACATCCGCATTCTACGACCCTGCCTCACACAGGAAGGGATGCAGGTCCTAATCCAGGCACTTGTCATCTCCCGTCTGGACTACTGCAACTGCTGTTGGCTGGGCTCCCTGCCTGTGCCATTAAACCCTACAACTCATCCAGAACGCCTAGCCCGTCTGGTGTTCAACCTTCCCAAGTTCTCTCACGTCACCCCGCTCCTCTGCTCTCTCTACTGGCTTCCAGTTGAAGCTTGCTTCTGCTACAAGACCATGGTGCTTGCCTACGGAGCTGTGAGGGGAACGGCACCTCAGTACCTCCAGGCTCTGATCAGGCCCTACACCCAAACAAGGGCACTGCGTTCATCCACCTCTGGCCTGCTCGCCTCCCTACCACTGAGGAAGTACAGTTCCCGCTCAGCCCAGTCAAAGGTTCGGGGCCCCCAATGGTGGAACAAACTCCCTCACGACGCCAGGACAGCGGAGTCAATCACCACCTTCTAGACACCTGAAACCCCACCTCTTTAAGGAATACCTAGGATAGGATAAGTAATCCTTCTCACCCCCCTTTAAGATTTAGATGCACTATTGTAAAGTGACTATTCTCCTGGATGTCATAAGGTGAATGCACCAATTTGTAAGTCGCTCTGGATAAGAGCGTCTGCTAAATGACTTAAATGTAATGTAAATGTAGTAACTGTACAGGTGGGGATGCAGGTAAGGCTGTACAGTCCTATTCTACTCTCTAGTAACTGTACAGGTGGGGATGCAGGTAAGGCTGTACAGTCCTATTCTACTCTCTAGTAACTGTACAGGTGGGGATGCAGGTAAGGCTGTACAGTCCTATTCTACTCTCTAGTAACTGTACAGGTGGGGATGCAGGTACGGCTGTACAGTCCTATTCTACTCTCTAGTAACTGTACAGGTGCGGATGCAGGTAAGGCTGTACAGTCCTATTCTACTCTCTAGTAACTGTACAGGTGGGGATGCAGGTAAGGCTGTACAGTCCTATTCTACTCTCTAGTAACTGTACAGGTGGGGATGCAGGTAAGGCTGTACAGTCCTATTCTACTCTCTAGTAACTGTACAGGTGGGGATGCAGGTAAGGCTGTACAGTCCTATTCTACTCTCTAGTAACTGTACAGGTGGGGATGCAGGTAAGGCTGTACAGTCCTATTCTACTCTCTAGTAACTGTAAGGTGGGGATGCAGGTAAGGCTGTACAGTCCTATTCTACTCTCTAGTAACTGTACAGGTGGGGATGCAGGTAAGGCTGTACAGTCCTATTCTACTCTCTAGTAACTGTAAGGTGGGGATGCAGGTAAGGCTGTACAGTCCTATTCTACTCTCTAGTAACTGTACAGGTGGGGATGCAGGTAAGGCTGTACAGTCCCCGACTACTCTCTAGTAACTGTAAGGTGGGGATGCAGGTAAGGCTGTACAGTCCTATTCTACTCTCTAGTAACTGTAAGGTGGGGATGCAGGTAAGGCTGTACAGTCCCATTCTACTTTCTCACAGCTAACAGCCCCCACACAGCTAGAGGGAACGTCTACTGAATAGTACTCAACAACCATCCTGAGACACAGGTAGTATCACATTTTCATTTCATTACAGTACAACGGTTTGATTTGTTTGATCGTAGCTAGCTACATAGCCGTCTTTGTATCAAAGATAATTGTGTAGTCTAGAGCGATTTTCTAGGTTAGCTAGCCAGCTATTGTCAGTCTTTTAACGCAACGTAACGTAAACAACACTGCTAGCTAGCCCAGCTGGAGCCCCCAGGCAGAATAGCAGCACTGCAGAAACTCAACGGAACGACTTGATTAGTGTAGTGTCAACAACCCAGCTACTGCCAGCTAGCCTACTTCAGCAGTACTGTATAATTTTAATCATTTAGTCAATAAGATTCTTGCTACGTAAGCTGTAACTTTCTGAACATTCGAGACGTGTAGTCCACTTGTCATTCAATCTCCTTTGCATTAGCGTAGCCTCTTCTGTAGCCTGTCAACTATGTGTCTGGCTATCCCTGTTCTCTCCTCTCTGCACAGACCATACAATAGCTCCACACCAGCTGGCAAAAGCGGCCACCTAATTTGGTGGTCCCAGCGCAACAAGGCAGAGTTCATCTCAGCCTATGCCTCCAGTCCCTCGACTTCTTGGCACTGACGGAAACATGGATCACCACAGACAACACTGCTACTCCTACTGCTCTCTCTTCGTCCGCCCACGTGTTCTCGCACACCCCTCCGTTCTGGTCAGCGGGGTGGTGGCACCGGGATCCTCATCTCTCCCAAGTGGTCATTCTCTCTTTCTCCCTCACCCATCTGTCTATCGCCTCCTTTGAATTCCATGCTGTCACAGTTACCAGCCCTTTCAAGCTTAACATCCTTATCATTTATCGCCCTCCAGGTTCCCTCGGAGAGTTCATCAATGAGCTTGATACCTTGATAAGCTCCTTTCCTGAGGACGGCTCACCTCTCACAGTGCTGGGCGACTTTAACCTCCCCACGTCTACCTTTGACTCATTCCTCTCTGCCTCCTTCTTTCCACTCCTCTCCTCTTTTGACCTCACCCTCTCACCTTCCCCCCCTACTCACAAGGCAGGCAATACGCTCGACCTCATCTTTACTAGATGCTGTTCTTCCACTAACCTCATTGCAACTCCCTCCAAGTCTCCGACCACTACCTTGTATCCTTTTCCCTCTCGCTCTCATCTAACACCTCCCACACTGCCCCTACTCGGATGGTATCGCGCCGTCCCAACCTTCGCTCTCTCTCCCCGCTACTCTCTCCTCTTCCATCCTATCATCTCTTCCCTCTGCTCAAACCTTCTCCAACCTATCTCCTGATTCTGCCTCCTCAACCCTCCTCTCCTCCCACACTTAGGAGGCCTGCGTCTTGTGACCGTAGCGTACGTGTAGGTATGTACGGCAGGACCAAATCAGAGAGATAGGTAGGAGCAAGCCCATGTAATGCTTTGTAGGTTAGCAGTAAAACCTTGAAATCCGCCCTTGCTTTGACAGGAAGCCAGTGTAGAGAGGCTAGCACTGGAGTAATATGATCAATTTTTTTGGTTCTAGTCAGGATTCTAGCAGCCGTATTTAGCACTAACTGAAGTTTATTTAGTGCTTTATCCGGGTAGCCGGAAAATAGAGCATTGCAGTAGTCTAACCTCGAAGTGACAAAACCATGGATTAATTTTTCTGCATCATTTTTTGACAGAAAGTTTCTGATTTTTGCAATATTACGTAGATGGAAAACAGCTGTCCTCGAAATGGAAATAAATGATGAACTTCACAGGGTGGTGAAAGTGGAGGTGATATCTTTGAGCTGTTGGCTACAGTGCACGAGACAAGAGGACTTTTGCTATATATCTCAGCCTTACCTGCATCCCCACCTGTACAGTTACTAGAGAGTAGAATAGGACTGTACAGCCTTACCTGCATTCCCACCTGTACAGTAATGCAAATTAATTACTTAAAAATGATACAATGTGATTTTCTGGATTTATTGTTTTAGATTCCGTCTCTCACAGTTGAAGTGTATCTATGATAAAACATGACAGACCTCTACATGCTTTGTAAGTAGGAAAACCTGACAAATCGGCAGTGTATCAAATACTTGTTCTCCCCACTGTAGGTAGCCTACCCGCACTGTATCTGTGAGCTGCTGACTACTGTGCACGGGACAAGAGCACGTTTTCAATTTCACACAACAGTTTTGTTAAACCATCAGTAGAGTTGAAAATGCGATGGAAACCATTGGGAATTCAACAACAAAAGTTATTTATTTGTCACGCAAAGCCTTTAATCTGCAATAAACCTGTTTGATAGAAACATTTCTGGTGGGAAAATGTATATATTGTTTTATGCAGATTTGAGAATATTCACATGAAAATCTGTTGCAAATTGCACGGAAATTTAGCTACTAAGGTGGATATTGATCCAAAACCTGCTGCTTATTCAAACCAGCCCACTGGGCACAGACATCAGTTCAATATCTAGTTTCTATTTACATTTCTTTGATTCGTCAACTAAAGTGAATTTAACATTAAATCAACACAAAATGTCACTTGTCATTGGATTTAAATTGCAAGTTCAGTGAATAACCTTATGTTGATGCTTTTTACAAATCCAATCAGTTTTCTACATTGATCAAACATCACATGGAATCATTTTCATTTCATATCATTGATCAAACATCACATGGAATCATGTTCATTTCATATCATTGATCAAACATCACATGGAATCATGTTCATTTCATATCATTGATCAAACATCACATGGATTTATTTAGTTGAAATGACGTGGAAACAACATTTATTCATACAGTGGGAGGCTTGGGTCAATCCAGGAGCGAGTCAGTGAATATTTTCATGTCATTAAATCATCAGTGGGCCACAATGAAAATGTCAACAATGGAACTAATGCATCACATCCAAATATCACTTGATTATCTGTAGTGCTGGAGGAATGACACACCCAGATAAACACACACAGTCAGATAAACACAGAGTTTAAAAAAAAGGACCATTTAAACAGTTGGAATCTGATCTACTCTATATTCAAGCTGACATAACTCCATATTCAATTCATGTTTTCTAATAAAAACATACAAATATATGTTTAAGTATACCCTGTACCATTTAATTTCATCTGGTTTCAACAGGTAAACACATTGTCAGTCAACAATATAAGACAACAGGAGCACTGTGTATGTCCCCTGATGAATTTTAAGTCAATGAGATGTGAAATATCAATTTACACAATAGAAGTAATTATTATACATGTGTGGATTTTCATATGACTTTTAAGTGACTGTGATGAGTAATATGTCTTCCCACAGTCTGAGCATTTGTAAGGCTTCTCCCCTGAGTGCAGTCTCATGTGTTCTTTCAGCTTTCCTAACTGGTTAAAACGCTTTCCACACTGGGAACAGTGGTAAGGCTTCTCCCTGTGGGAGCAATGTATTCGCTCATGAGATCTCATGTTTCCTAACTGGTTAAAACTCTTTCCACACTGGGAGCAATGGTGTGGCTTCTCCCTGTGTGTGTCCTCTGATGTCTGTTCAGGCTTCCTAACTTGGTAAACCTAGTTCCACACTGGGAGCAGTGGTAAGGCTTCTCCCCTGTGTGTATTCGCTCATGAGACTTTCAGTTTCCTAACTGGTTAAAACTCTTTCCACACTGTGGAAAAGCTTCTCCCCTGTGTGTATTCAACTTGCTTTCCTAACTGGTTAAAACTTTTCCACACTGTGCGCTGTGTGGCTTCTCTGCTGGTTGTGTCCTCTCATGTCTTTTCAGGCTTCCTAACTTGGTAAAACTCTTTCCAATCTGGGAGCAGAGGTGTTGTCTTGCTGGTTTGGACGTCCCTGGTTCCGCAGAGTTTGGTTTTCCTCCTGCCAAAGACAGTGTTTATTTAAAGAGAGAACAGAATTATTATTATCATGAATGAAATCTCCACATGATAAAACTGCCTTATGAGGTTTAATCAGATCCCTCAATAACCCGAGGCCAGTTTTCAAACATTTCATCATTTAAAACAATCTTGGTGTGATTTGAAAACAAATGTTGGAGAGCATCCTGGTAATTACTGATATGTTTACATTACTTATTTTTAATTCTGTTTTATGACATCACTGGGTTCCAACCGAGCAGGTGGTTCTAAATATACAACCTTCAGTTAACTAAACAGTTCTAGGACACTGAAGACACAGACATAGCTAGATTCCTATCAAGCAGGTGGTTCTAAATATATAACCTTCATAGCTGTATGATACAGGATGTGACCTACACACTTCCTTAAACATATAATAAGTCATTTAAAGTGGAAGTCCAAAACTTGTTTTTACGTCGAAGACACAAAGCACATCAGTAACATCTCCCCGTTGTTGAAAGGGTTGATACAGGATGTGACCTAAACACTTCCTTAAACATAAAATAAGAAATAAAGGGAAGTTCACACATTTCTAAACATAATAATAATATATATGCCATTTAGCAGACGCTAAGAAATCAAGGGCAACATTCACGTATGGGTGGTCATTTACCCTGGCGTAACATTTTGACTTTTCATTAATGTCACGATATTTTGGGTAAAGTAAAAAAGAATGTGAAATATTTTGGGAAGATTAAAAATAAAACTATGTAAAGTGTTGGTCCCATGTTTCATGAGCTGAAACAAAATATCCCCGAATTTTTCCACATGCATGAAAGGTTATTTACCTCAAATTTGATGTACACATTTGTTTACATCCGTTAGTGAACATTTCTCCTTTGCCAAGATAATCCATCCACCTGACAGGTGTGGCATTTCAAGAACCTGATCAAACAGCATGCTCATTACACAGGTACACCTTGCGCTGGGGCCAATAAAAGGCCACTCTAAAATGTGCCGTTTTGTCACACAATGCAACAGATGTCTCAGAGGAGCGTGTAATTGGCATGCTGACTGCAGGAATGTCCACTGGAGCTGTTGCCAGGGAATTTAATGTACAGTACCAGTCAAAAGTTTGGACTCACCTACACATTCAAGGGTTTTTCATTATTTTTACTATTTTCTACATTGTGGAACAATAGTGAAGACATCAAGACTAGGAAAAACAATATGGAATCATGTAGTAACCAAAAAGTGTTAAACAAATCTAAATATATATTAGATTCTTCAAAGTAGCCACCCTTTGCCTTGATGACAGCTTGGCATTCTCTCAACCAGCTTCACCTGGAATGCTTTTCCAACAGTCTTGTAGGAGTTCCCACATATGCTGAGCATTTGTTGGCTGCTTTTCCTTCACTCTGCGGTCCAACTGATCCCAAACCATCTCAATTGGGTTGAGGTCGAGTGATTGTGGAGGCCAGGTCATCTTATGCTGGTCATCTGCGTTTCTACTTTTGTACCAGACAAACGTTTGGACACACCGACTCATTCCAAGGTTTTTCTTTATTTTTTACTATTTTCTACATTATTATTCTACAATGAAGAACTATGAAATAACACATGTAGTAACTAAATATATATTTTATATTTGAGATTCTTCAAAGTAGCCTCCCTTTTGCCTTGATGACAGCTTTGCACACTCTTGGCATTCACTCAGCCATCTTCATGAGGTCAAATCAAATGTTAAACATGTTTAGCAGATGTTATTGCGGCTTAATGCTTGTTTCTCTAGCTCCAACAGTGTAGTAATAACTAACAAGTAATATCTAACAATTTCACAACAATACACACACATCTAAAGTAAAGGAATGGAATTAATAATATATAAATATTTGGACGAGCGATGTCAGAGTGGCATAGACTAAGATACAGTAGAATAGTATAGAATACAGTATATACATATGAGATGAGTAATGCATAGACTAAGATACAGTAGAATAGTATAGAATACAGTATGTACATATGAGATGAGTAATGCATAGACTAAGATACAGTAGAATAGTATAGAATACAGTATGTACATATGAGATGAGTAATGCATAGACTAAGATACAGTAGAATAGTATAGAATACAGTATATACATATGAGATGAGTAATGCATAGACTAAGATACAGTAGAATAGTATAGAATACAGTATGTACATATGAGATGAGTAATGCATAGACTAAGATACAGTAGAATAGTATAGAATACAGTATATACATATGAGATGAGTAATGCATAGACTAAGATACAGTAGAATAGTATAGAATACAGTATATACATATGAGATGAGTAATGCATAGACTAAGATACAGTAGAATAGTATAGAATACAGTATATACATATGAGATGAGTAATGCATAGACTAAGATACAGTAGAATAGTATATAGAATACAGTATATACATATGAGATGAGTAATGCATAGACTAAGATACAGTAGAATAGTATAGAATACAGTATATACATATGAGATGAGTAATGCATAGACTAAGATACAGTAGAATAGTATAGAATACAGTATGTACATATGAGATGAGTAATGCATAGACTAAGATACAGTAGAATAGTATAGAATACAGTATGTACATATGAGATGAGTAATGCCAGATATGTAAACATTATTAAAGTGACTAGTGTTTCATTCCTTAAAGTGGCCAGTGATTCCTAGTCTATGATAGATATTAATAGTCTATGTATTTATGCCTATAGGGCAGCAGCCTCTAATGTTAGTGATGGCTGTTTAACAGTCTGATGGCCTTGAGATAGAAGCTGTTTAACAGTCTGATGGCCTTGAGATAGAAGCTGTTTAACAGTCTGATGGCCTTGAGATAGAAGCTGTTTAACAGTCTGATGGCCTTGAGATAGAAGCTGTTTAACAGTCTGATGGCCTTGAGATAGAAGCTGTTTAACAGTCTGATGGCCTTGAGATAGAAGCTGTTTCACAGTCTGATGGCCTTGAGATAGAAGCTGTTTCACAGTCTGATGGCCTTGAGATAGAAGCTGTTTAACAGTCTGATGGCCTTGAGATAGAAGCTGTTTCACAGTCTGATGGCCTTGAGATAGAAGCTGTTTAACAGTCTGATGTCCTTGAGATAGAAGCTGTTTAACAGTCTGAAGGACTTGAGATAGAAGCTGTTTAACAGTCTGAAGGACTTGAGATAGAAGCTGTTCTGAGCTCACCTTCTGGATGATAGCGGGGTGAACAGGTAGTGGCTCGGGTGGTTGTTGTCCTTGATGATCTTTTTGGCCTTCCTGTAACATCGGGTGGTGTAGGTGTCCTGGAGGGCAGGTCGTTTGCCCCCGGTGATGCGTTGGGCAGACCACACCACCCTCTGGAGAGCCTTGCGGTTGCGGGCGGTGCCATACCAGCCCGACAGGATGCTCTCAATTGTGCATCTGTAAAGGTTTGTGAGGGTTTAAGGTGCTGTTGTGCCTTCTTCACCACACTGTCTGTGTGGGTGGACCATTTCAGATTGTCAGTGATGTGTAGGCTGAGGAACTTAAAGCTTTCCACCTTCTCCACTGCGGTCCCATCGATATGGATGGGGGCGTGCTCCCTCTGCTGTTTCCTGAAGTCCACAATCAACTGTTTTGTTGACGTTGGGTGTGAGGTTAATTTCCTGGCACCACACTCCCAGGGCCCTCACCTTCTCCCTGTAGGCTGCCTCGTCATTGTTGGTAATCAGGCCCACTACTGTTGTGTCGTCTGCAAACTTAATGATTGAGTTCATGGGTGAACAGGGAGTACAGGAGGGGGCTGAGCACGCATCCTTATGGGGCCCCAGTGATGAGGATCAGCGAAGTGGAGGTGTTGTTTCCTACCTTCACCACCTGGGGGCGGCCCGTCAGGAAGTCCAGGACCCAGTTGCACAGGGCGGGGTTCAGACCCAGGCTTAATGATGAGCTTGAAGGGTACTATGGTGTTGAATGCTGAGCTACAGTCAATGAACAGTATTCTTACATAGGTATTCCTCTTGTCCAGATGGGACAGGGCAGTGTGCAGTGTGATGGTGATTGCATCGTCTGTGGATCTATTGGTGCGGTAAGCAAATTGAAATGGGTCTAGGATGTCAGGTAGAGGTGATATGATCCTTGACTAGTCTCTCAAAGCTCTTCATGACGACAGAAGTGAGTGCTACAGGACGATAGTTACCTTTGATTTCTTGGGTATGGGAACAATGGTGGACATCTTGAAGCATGTGGGGACAGCAGACTGGGATAGGGAGAGATTGAATATGTTGAATATGTTCAGCCAGTTGGTCTGCACATGCTCTGAGGATGCGGCTTGGGATGCCGTCTGAGCCGACAGCTTTGCAAAGGTTAAGACGCTTAAATGTCTTACTCATGTCAGCCACGGAGAAGGAGATCTCCACAGTCCTTGGTAGCGGGCCGCGTCGGTGGCACTGTGTTATCCTCATAGCGGGCGAAGAAGGTGTTTAGCCTGTCCGGAAGCAAGACGCCGGTATCCGCGACGTGGCTGGTTTTCCCTTTGTAGTCCGTGATTGTCTGTAGACCCTGTCACATACGTCTCGTGTCTGAGCCGTTGAATTGTGACTCCACTTTGTCTCTATACTGACGTTTTGCCTGTTTGATTGCCTTACAGAGGGAATAACTACACTATGCCATGTTTCCTTGAAAAGAGTATGCTACAATCCCCAATGTCTCTCTGGAAGGGAATCCTCACCATGAGCTCGTCAACTTTACTATCCAGAGACTGAACATCTGCAAGTAATATACTCAGAAGAGGTGGGTGGTGTGCACGCCTCCTGAGTCAGACTAGAAGCCCACTGGAGTACATCTCTTCCACAAGTAATATACTCAGAAGAGGTGGGTGGTGTGCACGCCTCCTGAGTCAGACTAGAAGCCCACTCGAGAACCTCTCTTCCACAAGTAATATACTCAGAAGAGGTGGGTGGTGTGCGTGCCTCCTGAGTCAGACTAGAAGCCCACTCGGAGTACCTCTCTTCCACAAGTAATATACTCAGAAGAGGTGGGTGGTGTGCACACCTCCTGAGTCAGACTAGAAGCCTACTCTGAGTACCTCTCTTCCACAAGTAATATACTCAGAAGAGGTGGGTGGTGTGCACGCCTCCTGAGTCAGACTAGAAGCCCACTCCGAGTACCTCTCTTCTACAAGTAATATACTCAGAAGAGGTGGGTGGTGTGCACGCCTCCTGAGTCAGACTAGAAGCCTACTCCGAGTACCTCTCTTCCACAAGTAATATACTCAGAAGAGGTGGGTGGTGTGCACGCCTCCTGAGTCAGACTAGAAGCCTACTCCGAGTACCTCTCTTCCACAAGTAATATACTCAGAAGAGGTGGGTGGTGTGCACGCCTCCTGAGTCAGACTAGAAGCCTACTCCGAGTACCTCTCTTCCACAAGTAATATACTCAGAAGAGGTGGGTGGTGTGCACGCCTCCTGAGTCAGACTAGAAGCCCACTCGGAGTACCTCTCTTCCACAAGTAATATACTCAGAAGAGGTGGGTGGTGTGCACGCCTCCTGAGTCAGACTAGAAGCCTACTCCGGGTACCTCTCTTCCACAAGTAATATACTCAGAAGAGGTGGGTGGTGTGCACGCCTCCTGAGTCAGACTAGAAGCCTACTCCGAGTACCTCTCTTCCACAAGTAATATACTCAGAAGAGGTGGGTGGTGTGCACGCCTCCTGAGTCAGACTAGAAGCCCACTCGGAGTACCTCTCTTCCACAAGTAATATACTCAGAAGAGGTGGGTGGTGTGCACGCCTCCTGAGTCAGACTAGAAGCCCACTCGGAGTACCTCTCTTCCACAAGTAATATACTCAGAAGAGGTGGGTGGTGTGCACGCCTCCTGAGTCAGACTAAAAGCCCACTCGGAGAACCTCTCTTCCACAAGTAATATACTCAGAAGAGGTGGGTGGTGTGCGTGCCTCCTGAGTCAGACTAGAAGCCCACTCGGAGTACCTCTCTTCCACAAGTAATATACTCAGAAGAGGTGGGTGGTGTGCACGCCTCCTGAGTCAGACTAGAAGCCCACTCGAGTACCTCTCTTCCACAAGTAATATACTCAGAAGAGGTGGGTGGTGTGCACGCCTCCTGAGTCAGACTAGAAGCCCACTCGAGTACCTCTCTTCCACAAGTAATATACTCAGAAGAGGTGGGTGGTGTGCACGCCTCCTGAGTCAGACTAGAAGCCCACTGGAGAACCTCTCTTCCACAAGTAATATACTCAGAAGAGGTGGGTGGTGTGCACACCTCCTGAGTCAGACTAGAAGCCTACTCTGAGTACCTCTCTTCCACAAGTAATATACTCAGAAGAGGTGGGTGGTGTGCACGCCTCCTGAGTCAGACTAGAAGCCCACTCCAGTACCTCTCTTCTACAAGTAATATACTCAGAAGAGGTGGGTGGTGTGCGTGCCTCCTGAGTCAGACTAGAAGCCTACTCCGAGTACCTCTCTTCCACAAGTAATATACTCAGAAGAGGTGGGTGGTGTGCACGCCTCCTGAGTCAGACTAGAAGCCTACTCCGAGTACCTCTCTTCCACAAGTAATATACTCAGAAGAGGTGGGTGGTGTGCACGCCTCCTGAGTCAGACTAGAAGCCTACTCAGTACCTCTCTTCCACAAGTAATATACTCAGAAGAGGTGGGTGGTGTGCACGCCTCCTGAGTCAGACTAGAAGCCTACTCAGAGTACCTCTCTTCCACAAGTAATATACTCAGAAGAGGTGGGTGGTGTGCACGCCTCCTGAGTCAGACTAGAAGCCTACTCCGAGTACCTCTCTTCCACAAGTAATATACTCAGAAGAGGTGGGTGGTGTGCACGCCTCCTGAGTCAGACTAGAAGCCTACTCGGAGTACCTCTCTTCCACAAGTAATATACTCAGAAGAGGTGGGTGGTGTGCGTGCCTCCTGAGTCAGAGTAGAAGCCCACTCCGAGTACCTCTCTTCCACAAGTAATATACTCAGAAGAGGTGGGTGGTGTGCACGCCTCCTGAGTCAGACTAGAAGCCCACTCGGAGTACCTCTCTTCCACAAGTAATATACTCAGAAGAGGTGGGTGGTGTGCACGCCTCCTGAGTCAGACTAGAAGCCCACTCGGAGTACCTCTCTTCCACAAGTAATATACTCAGAAGAGGTGGGTGGTGTGCACTCCTCCTGAGTCAGAGTAGATATATAATATATATATAATAATTTAAAAAATAAATTATGGGCTAATCATGTTTAAAAAAATAACACATCCCAAAAATAAATATAGTGTAAAGTTTCCTAAGAGCTAAAAACATGGCAGCCCTATCCGTCATTTCCCCTGAATGCATATCAATCATCAAACAGGTGTGAAGACATCCACTATGAAATAACACAAACGGAATTATGTACTAATAAAAAAAAAAAGTGTTAAACAAATCTAAATGTATTTTATATTTGAGATTCTTCAAATTATCCACCGTTTGCCTTGATGACAGCTCTGTACACTCTTGGCATTCTCTCAACCAGCTTCACGAGGTAGTCACCTGGAATGCATTTCAATTAACAGGTGTGCCTTGTTAAAAGTTAATTTGTGTTAATTTCTTTCCTTTTTAATGCATTTGAGCCAATCAGTTGTGTTGTGACAAGGTAGAGTTGGTTTAGAGAAGATGTGATGAAACTGTCTCATGAGGACCGCCACAGGAAAGGAAGACCCAGTTATCCCTGCTGCAGAGGATGAGTTAACCGCACCTCAGATTGCAGCCCAAATAAATGCTTCAGTTCCAGTAACAGGCACATCTCAACATCAACTGTTCAGAGGAGACTGTTTAGAGGAGACTGTTTAGAGGAGACTGTTTAGAGGAGACCGTTTAGAAGAGACTGTTTAGAAGAGACTGTTTAGAAGAGACTGTTTAGAAGAGACTGTTTAGAAGAGACTGTTTAGAAGAGACTGTTTAGAAGAGACTGTTTAGAAGAGACTGTTTAGAAGAGACTGTTTAGAAGAGACTGTTTAGAAGAGACTGTTTAGAAGACATTTAAGACATCATTTACATTTAAGTCATTTAGCAGACGCTCTTATCCAGAGCGACTTACAAATTGGTGCATTCACCTTATGACATCCAGTGGAACAGCCACTTTACAATAGTGCATCTAAATCTTTTAAGGGGGGTGAGAAGGATTACTTTATCCTATCCTAGGTATTCCTTAAAGAGGTGGGGTTTCAGGTGTCTCCGGAAGGTGGTGATTGACTCCGCTGTCCTGGCGTCGTGAGGGAGTTTGTTCCACCATTGGGGGCCAGAGCAGCGAACAGTTTTGACTGTGCTGAGCGGGAACTGTACTTCCTCAGTGGTAGGGAGGCGAGCAGGCCAGAGGTGGATGAACGCAGTGCCCTTGTTTGGGTGTAGGGCCTGATCAGAGCCTGGAGGTACTGAGGTGCCGTTCCCCTCACAGCTCCGTAGGCAAGCACCATGGTCTTGTAGCGGATGCGAGCTTCAACTGGAAGCCAGTGGAGAGAGCGGAGGAGCGGGGTGACGGAGAGAACTTGGGAAGGTTGAACACCAGACGGGCTGCGGCGTTCTGGATGAGTTGTAGGGTTTAATGGCACAGGCAGGGAGCCCAGCCAACAGCGAGTTGCAGTAATCCAGACGGGAGATGACAAGTGCCTGGATTAGGACCTGCGCCGCTTCCTGTGTGAGGCAGGGTCGTACTCTGCGGATGTTGTAGAGCATGAACCTACAGGAACGGGCCACCGCCTTGATGTTAGTTGAGAACGACAGGGTGTTGTCCAGGATCACGCCAAGGTTCTTAGCGCTCTGGGAGGAGGACACAATGGAGTTGTCAACCGTGATGGCGAGATCATGGAACGGGCAGTCCTTCCCCGGGAGGAAGAGCAGCTCCGTCTTGCCGAGGTTCAGCTTGAGGTGGTGATCCGTCATCCACACTGATATGTCTGCCAGACATGCAGAGATGCGATTCGCCACCTGGTCATCAGAAGGGGGAAAGGAGAAGATTAATTGTGTGTCGTCTGCATAGCAATGATAGGAGAGACCATGTGAGGTTATGATAGAGCCAAGTGACTTGGTGTATAGCGAGAATAGGAGAGGGCCTAGAACAGAGCCCTGGGGGACACCAGTGGTGAGAGCGCGTGGTGAGGAGACAGATTCTCGCCACGCCACCTGGTAGGAGCGACCTGTCAGGTAGGACGCAATCCAAGCGTGGGCCGCGCCGGAGATGCCCAACTCGGAGAGGGTGGAGAGGAGGATCTGATGGTTCACAGTATCGAAGGCAGCCGATAGATCTAGAAGGATGAGAGCAGAGGAGAGAGTTAGCTTTAGCAGTGCGGAGCACCTCCGTGATACAGAGGAGAGCAGTCTCAGTTGAATGACTAGTCTTGAAACCTGACTGATTTGGATCAAGAAGGTCATTCAGAGAGAGATAGCGGGAGAGCTGGCCAAGGACGGTTTAATGGCACAGGCAGGGAGCCCAGCCAACAGCGAGTTGCAGTAATCCAGACGGGAGATGACAAGTGCCTGGATTAGGACCTGCGCCGCTTCCTGTGTGAGGCAGGGTCGTACTCTGCGGATGTTGTAGAGCATGAACCTACAGGAACGGGCCACCGCCTTGATGTTAGTTGAGAACGACAGGGTGTTGTCCAGGATCACGCCAAGGTTCTTAGCGCTCTGGGAGGAGGACACAATGGAGTTGTCAACCGTGATGGCGAGATCAAGAGACTGTTTAGAGGAGACTGTTTAGAGGAGACTGTTTAGAGGAGACTGGTTAGGGGAGACTGGTTAGGGGAGACTGGTTAGGGGAGACTGGTTAGGGGAGACTGGTTAGGGGAGACTGTTTAGAGGAGACTGTTTAGAGGAGACTGTTTAGAGGAGACTGTTTAGAGGAGACTGTTTAGAGGAGACTGTTTAGAGGAGACTGTTCAGAGGAGACTGTTCAGAGGAGACTGCGTGAATCAGGCCTTCATGGTCGAATTGCTGCACAGAAACCACTACTAAAGGACAGCAATAAGAAGAAGAGACTTGCTTGGGCCAAGAAACATGAGCAATGGACATTAGACCGGTGGATATCTGTCCTTGGGTCTGATGAGTCCAAATGTGAGATTTTTGGAGAGAGCTGCATCAGATGACCGGGCCTCCACAAATCAACCGGCCTCAACCCAATTTCATTTTTACGTTTTTTAATGTATCCGTTATTTTATCAGGTAAGTTGACTGAGAACACATTCTCATATGCAGCAACGACCTGGGGAATAGTTACAGGGGAGAGGAGGGGGATGAATGAGCCAATTGTAAACTGGGGATTATTAGGTGACCGTGATGGTTTGATGGCCAGATTGGGAATTTAGCCAGGACACCGGGGTTAACACCCCTACTCTTACGATAAGTGCCATGGGATCTTTAATGACCGCAGAGAGTCAGGACACCCGTTTAACGGTGTCCTGACAATTGAGATGGTTTTGGATGAGTTGGATGGCAGAGTGAAGGAAAAGCAGCCAACAAGTGCCCAGCATATGTGGGAACTCCTCCTAAAATCGACTGAGACTCCAGTCACCCAAGTTATAGACTGTTTTCTTTGCTACCCCACGGCAAGCGGTACTGGAGGGCTTGTAAGTAAGCATTTCACTGTAAAGTCTACACTTGTTGTATTCGGCGCATGTGGCAAATAAAGTTTGGTTTGAAGACTGTTGGAAAAGAATTCCAGGTGAAGCTGGTTGAGAGAACGCCAAGAGTCTGCAAAGCTGTATTTGTATTAGTCGGGGACAGCCCTACTGGGAACAGATACCAGTGGGCAGATCTATTGTATTTGTTCAAACTAAACTACAGCACTTACTTTGATGTGTCAAATCTGATCCTTCCTTCTCTTCTCCTCCTCTCACAGTTCCAGTCAGCCCTGTTGTTTTCCTGCAGTCCACCAGCAGCACAGACAACCTCTTCATACCCAGCAGTAAGGTGCTACCGGGAGAGGCACGACACGGGGACTCCGGGAGGGAGGAAGGGCTAGCGTTGTCCTGGTAACCATAAAGAGGGGACACAGACACATATCATTATGGATGCTGATGTCACTGTTGACATATAGTGCTTTACAGAAACCCATCCCAGACCCCGATAGGCCAAGCTGTATGCTAGACCAGACCAAGCTGTATGCTAGACCAGACCAAGCTGTACCATCTGGTGTTCTGATCTGGAGAGACTCTTCTCTGCCTCGTCAACATCAGGATGTTGTTGAGGCTCCCCAGAGGATCCAGGATAGTCATGTCTCTCTCCTGTGTGAACGAGAACATCAAACAGATGGTGAACTTATGATCTTATGATATTTTAAGTAGAAATGATGCACCAACATTGAATTTTAAAAATGTAAATTTTTTAAAAGCCTGTTATATTAGATGAGGGAACTTTAATATAGACCACATGGAGAATGAGAATAAGATACATCGAAGTCCCATAACATATGTACCAAAGGCAGATCGCCCCTTCAACAATTCCTACAGTACTGAACAACATATTCAAGAGGAGATATTCAGCAGAATGGCCCTTTAAAACCACACATTAGTTCAACAACTGGGTAGTTTGTGCCCCTGTTTTTAAGACAGTACTCACTGGTGGAAATCGGAACTTCAGTCTCCTCCTGTTTTATTGAGATATCCTCCTCTTCCTCTTTTACTCCAAATGGTTCTTCCTCTTCTTTCACTTCATTCTCTTCTTTCAATGTTATGGCATCTTCCTCCTTTTTGATTCTGAAAGCTTCTACCTCCTCCCCTTCCACTTTGACAACCTCTTTCCCATCTTCCTCTTTAACTGTAATATCACCCCCTTCTTCTTTCAATGTGATAGCCTCCTCTTCTTCTTTCAATGTGATAGCCTCCTCTTCCTCTCTTTTCATCCTGAAAGCTTCTTCCTCTCCTTTCACCAGAGCTTCTTTCTCCGTCGAGCTTAGTGAGCTCATGTTCCGAGCGATTAGCCTCGTGCCGTATCAAATCACGTTTAAATGAACTAGTAGAAACGTAAACACGTAAACAGAATTATGTTCTAAACACCAAGAGTAATATACACATCAATGTTTTAGGTTCGCTAGCAAACCACCGCAGTGGGTGAATCGGAAAGCCCTTTGTCGCTGTTGAAGAAGCTTCCAGTTCCGTCCACTAGATTATACGTCACGCAAGAAGCATCACGTGAAAGACTCACATCAGCCTCCTGCTGACTGGAGTGGGTAACGCAGATTGGAAACGTATTAATTACAATGTTTATTCTGGCAAGCAATACCATAAGTAGTCATTTAAAAACAACCAGATGTTGTTTTCTCTTACTTCTCACAGCCAATACTTTACTCCAGGGCTGACCTGCCCATTAGACAGGATTAGGTGGCATATTCAAGCTAAATTGACCACGGCTCATCGCTAACAACAAATAACAACACCTCACATAATGCTGCCCAAAAACAATGAAATCTTCTCTCACCCAGTGGCATATGGACTATTTAGGTGAGTGTTGATGTTGCCACATGAAGCAGTGCCCACTTTGCAAAAGGCAACATTGACAGATAGGACTCTACCTGTGTAGAGAAAGATGCCCCTTTGCCCTTCCTGTCTCTAAAGTGTGATTTTGGGTGGTGGTATAGTTTGGATCAATTTTTTGTTATAGATATTCTATATTCACTGTCTGCAAGCCATCTTTAAATTAGCCTCAGTGATTTGTAGTTTCCTTCAAATTTCTGAAGAGGAAACAGCCAGGAAATGCCCCTGTCTGAGTGCATTTGTCTACCACTATGTGTAGCTGTTAGCAATGATGCTAATGTCGTCTGCGTAGAGGTGGATCAGAGAATCACCAGCAGCAAGAGCAACATCATTGATGTATATAGAAAAGAGAGTCGGCCCGAGAATTGAACCCTGTGGCACACCCTTAGAGACTGTCAGAGGTCCGGACAACAGTCCCTACGATTTGACACACTGAACTCTATCAGAGAAGTAGTTGGTAAACCAGGCGAGGCAATCATTTGATAAATTGTCTGCCAATAAGAATGTTGTGATTGACAGAGTCGAAAGCCTTGGCCAGGTCGATGAATACGGCTGCACAGTAATGTCTCTTATTGATGGCGGTTATGATATCGTTTAGGACGTTGAGCTTGGCTGAGGTGCACCCATGACCGGCTCTGAAACCAGATTGCATAGCGGAGAAATTATGGTGGGATTCGAAATGGTCAGTAATCTGTTTGTTAACTTCGTTTTCGAAGACCTTATAAAGACAGGGTAGTATAGATATAGGTCTGTAGCAGTTTGGGTCTAGAGTGTCACCCCATTTGAAGAGGGGGATGACCGCGGCAGCTTTCCAATCTTTGGGAATCTCAGACGATACAAAAGAGAGGTTGAACAGGCTAGTAAATAGGGGTTGCAACAATTTCGGCAGATCATTTTAGAAAGAGGGTCCAGATTGTCTAGCCCGGCTGATTTGTAGGGGTCCAGATTTTGCAGCTCTTTCAGAACATCAGCTATCTGGATTTGGGTAAAGGAGAAATGGTGGGGGCTTTGGCGGGTTGCTGTGGAGGATGCCGGGCAGTTGACCGGGGTAGGGGTAGCCAAGTGGAAAGCATGGCCAGCCGTAAATGCTTATTGAAATTCTCAATTATAGTGGATTTATCAGTGGTGACAGTGTTTCCTAGCCTCAGAGTAGTGGGCAGCTGGGAGGAGGTGCTCTTAATTCTCCATGGACTTTACAGTGTCCCAGAACTAGGTGACCAAATACGTATCTTCCACCATAATTTCCTACAATGTGATTTTCTGGATTTTTTTTCACATTTTGTCTGTCGTAGTTGAAGTGTACCTATGATGAAAATTACAGGCCTCTCTCATCTTTTTAAGTGGGAGAACTTGCACAAT
The DNA here is from genome assembly GCF_023373465.1 of Oncorhynchus keta. Taxonomy (NCBI): domain Eukaryota; kingdom Metazoa; phylum Chordata; class Actinopteri; order Salmoniformes; family Salmonidae; genus Oncorhynchus; species Oncorhynchus keta. The sequence goes on along the minus strand of NW_026286630.1, from coordinate 14,559 downwards.
TGGTGGCTGACTAAATACTTTTTTGCCCCACTGTATGTTGTCCATTCCCAGTTTCCTCTCCAGGGAACTGTTGGATGTCTTCTTGCAATTGCCAATCAAAAAGGGGTCTTGGCTGTACCTATCTGTACCTGGCTGTACCTATCTGTACCTGGCTGTACCTATATGTACCTGGCTGTACCTATCTGTACCTATATGTACCTGGCTGTACCTATATGTACCTGGCTGTACCTATCTGTACCTGGCTGTAACTGGCTGTACCTAGCTGTACCTATCTGTACCTGGCTGTACCTAGCTGTACCTACCTGTACCTGGCTGTACCTGTGCCAACTGACATGCAAGAGTTTGCGATACAGCCTGGATTCGAACCAGGGTTGTCTGTATTGACGCCTCTAGCGCTGAGATGCAGTGGCGTACCACCGCTGTGCCACTCGAGAGCCCATACTGTTCTTGTATGCATTTCTTCTTCTTTCTAGTGGCAGCCCATAGGTACAATAAAATATAAAATACGAAATTCGAATATGAAAACTACCTGTTAAAAAAATGGGAATCAATGGGAATTTTCATTGAGGGTTCTACGTATGTGTATATGAAGGTATTATTTGCAAGACGTAAGAGAAAACATATCTTGTGTTTGAAAAATGACCTTTTTTTTACTAATGTAAACAATGTTGTAAATATTTTTCCAAACTGCGTTACCCACTCCAGTCAGTCAGCAGGTTTTTCTGGTGACGCTCCTTGCGTGACGTATAATGGACGGGACGGGACGCTTCTTCAAGAACAAACAACACGGCTACTCTTTCAACCTGTTTTTTTTTTTAGCTTGCTAGCTAACTTAAAACCGAAGCATTTGATGCGCTTTACACCATGTTTTATTTACATTCGCGAATCGCAGTGTTTCAAACACAATTCTTTTTCCGTATATCTACTGTAAACTTTAACCAAATTTGCAAACTTGTTAAGATTGATACTGAGCCTAGCACTAGGCTAGTCGCTAATGCTAACTAACATCCCTGACCATGAGCTCACTAAACTTCTCCAACCCTTGGTAAAGAAGAGGAAATCTACTGGACGGAGAAAGAAGCTCTGGGGCTGAACATTGTCGTGAAAGAAGAAGAAGAAGAAGAAGGGGGTGTTACAGTGAAAGAAGAAATCTCCGTTTGGAGTGGAAGAGGGGATAGAAGCTGTCCCAGTGGAAGAGGAGGAGATAGACACTTTCAGAATGAAAAATGAGGAAGAGGAGGCTGTGAAAGAAGAAGAGGATATATATATATATATATATGCCATTTATCAGACGCTTTTATCCAAAGCGACTTACAGTCATGTGTGCATACATTCTACGTATGGGTGGTCCCGGGGATCGAACCCACTACCCTGGCGTTACAAGCGCCATGCTCTACCAACTGAGCTACAGAAGGACGTGGCTGTGAAAAAATATAAAGAACCTTTAGGAGTGGGAGAGGGGATAGAGGCTGCCAGAGTGGAAGAGGAGGTAGAAGCTTTCAGAATGAAAGAGGATGATGTTATAGGGAAAGAAGAGGAGGAGGATATTACAGTGAAAGGAGAGGAAGAAGCTTTCAGAATGAAAAAGGAGGAAGATGAGGCTGTTATAGGGAAAGAAGAGGAGGAGGGTATTACAGTGAAAGAAGAGACATCTCCGTTTGGAGGGGATAGAGGCTGTCATAGTGGAAGAGGAGAAGGTAGAAGCTATCAGAATGAAAGAGGAGGTTGTTATAGGGGAAAAAGAGGAAGAGATCTCCATTCTGCACCATATGGTTTAATGGTGATCTCCATTCTGCACCATATGGTTTAATGGTGATCTCCATTCTGCACCATATGGTTTAACAGTGATCTCCATTCTGCACCATATGGTTTAACAGTGATCTCCATTCTGCCCATATGGTTTAACAGTGATCTCCATTCTGCCCATATGGTTTAACAGTGATCTCCATTCTGCACCATATGGTTTAACAGTGATCTCCATTCTGCACCATATGGTTTAATGGTGATCTCCATTCTGCCCATATGGTTTAACAGTGATCTCCATTCTGCACCATATGGTTTAACAGTGATCTCCATTCTGCCCATATGGTTTAACAGTGATCTCCATGCTGCACCATATGGTTTAACAGTGATCTCCATGCTGCACCATATGGTTTAATGGTGATCTCCATTCTGCACCATATGGTTTAATGGTGATCTCCATTCTGCACCATATGGTTTAACAGTGATCTCCATTCTGCACCATATGGTTTAATGGTGATCTCCATTCTGCACCATATGGTTTAATGGTGATCTCCATTCTGCACCATATGGTTTAACAGTGATCTCCATTCTGCACCATATGGTTTAATGGTGATCTCCATTCTGCACCATATGGTTTAACAGTGATCTCCATTCTGCACCATATGGTTTAATGGTGATCTCCATTCTGCACCATATGGTTTAACAGTGATCTCCATTCTGCACCATATGGTTTAACAGTGATCTCCATTCAGTCACTCTGTTAGATGTGACCAGACTAGTAAAGCCACTCTGTTAGATGTGACCAGACTAGTAAAGTCACTCTGTTAGATGTGACCAGACTAGTAAAGTCACTCTGTTAGATGTGACCAGACTAGTAAAGCCACTCTGTTAGATGTGACCAGACTAGTAAAGCCACTCTGTTAGATGTGACCAGACTAGTAAAGTCACTCTGTTAGATGTGACCAGACTAGTAAAGCCACTCTGTTAGATGTGACCAGACTACTAGCGTCCCACCTCGACAACAGCCAGTGAATTGCAGGGCGCCAAATTCAAAACAACAGAAATCCCATAATTAAAATTCCTCAAACATACAAGTATTATACACCATTTTAAAGATAAACTTGTTGTAAATCCAGCTATATTGTCCTGTTTCAAATAGGCTTTACGGCGAAAAGCACACCAACCGATTATGTTAGGTCAGCGCCTAGTCACAGATAACCATACAGCCATTTTCCAGCCATGGAGAGGGCTCATAAAAGTCAGAAATAGCGATTAAATGAATCACTAACTTTTGTGATCTTCATCAGATGGCACTCACAGGACTTCATGTTACACAATAAATGTGTGTTTTGTTCGATAAAGTTAATCTTTATGTCCAAAAACCTCATTTGAAATTATTGTCATGTTCAGAAATGCATTGTCTCAAACAAACATCCGGTGAAAGTGCAGAGAGCCACATCAATTAACAGAAATACTCATCATAAACATGGATAAAAGATACAAGTGTTAAACATACGAATACAGATAAACTTCTCCTTAATATAATGTGTTAATGTAATGCTGTGTCAGATTTGAAAATGCTTTACGGCAAAAGCACACTTTTGCGATTATGTTAGGTCAGCTCATAGCCACAGAGAACCATACAGCCATTTTCCAACCAAGGAGAGTGTCACAAAAGTCAGAAATAGCGACTAAAATTAATCACTTACCTTTGATGATCTTCATCTGGTGGCACTCCCAGGTCTCCATGTTAGACAATAAATGTTCATCTTTATGTCCAAATACCTCCAATAATATTTCAACCGACAAAAGCTTTGTCAATAGGAAAGGAGCGTTCACGATCAGGCGCATGGCTGATGAATGGACATTTCCACAGAGCACTTTCAATCAGAGGACAATCTCCCTCATTTTTCAGAGTAAAAGCCTGAAACAATGCATAAAGATTGGTCACATGTAGAAGAACCCATAGAGCTTGTGAACTGGGTCCTAAGTATTTGTATGGTGGATAGGCTTCCAATGGAAAAACAGCCTTTCAAATAATAGTACTTCCTGGTTGAATTCTCCTCAGGTTTTCACCTGCCATATCAGTTCTGTTATACTCAGAGACATGATTTTAACAGTTTTGGATACTTTAGAGTGGAAATATGCTTGGGGTCATTGTCCGTTTGGAAGACCCATTTGCAACTAAGCTTTTAACTTCCTGACTGATGTCTTGAGATGTTGCTTCAATATATCCACATAATTTTCCTCCCTCGTGATGCCATCTATTTTGTGAAGTGCACCAGTCTCTCCTGCAGCAAAGCACCCCCACAACATGATGCTGCCACGCCCGTGCTTCACGGGAGCCACCTAGAAAAACTACAAATTCTAGCTCATTTTTCCCAAAACAAGCCTGAAACTCTTTCTAATGACTGTTGGCATCTACTGGAAGCCCCAGGAACTGCAATCTGGGAGGTATTCCATTTGATATTCCCATAGAAAGTCATTATAAAAATATATAAATACTTGGGTTGGATTCTCCTCAGGTTTTCGCCGTATCAGTTCTGTTATACTTACAGACAGTTTTGGAAACGTTAGAGTGGAAGATTTAGGCAGTTTAATTTGGGCTTTTCATCCAAAATTCGAATGCTGCCCCTACCCTAGTGAAGTTAAAGCCACTCTGTGTACCTCCCTGGTTAGTTGCAGACGCATGCCAGATCTCATCTTACAACGTCTGAATAGGTATTTAACATATCAGCTAACCACATCGTATGATATTGCATTCCGATGCCCTACTGCACAGTTAAAGACGTGACACGCAACCATTGGTTGATGCAATGCAACATCTGCACGTCAAGTCGGTCAGGAACTCCACTAAGGTCTGTATGATGTCATCATACTATTCATTTACAGCCCCTCTGTCAGATATAAATCATCAGAGTGGGAAACCAACTGACATGGAAACAATGGAGCAAATGTATCAAATGTATCACTTCCAAATCAGAGGGGGTGTATTATGACATCATATAGAACTACTCAGACATTCCAAATCAAGCTTCATCTGTAAAATGTGACCATATAATTTATTTTACAGCCACTCTGTCAGATATAAATCATCAGAGTGGGCCACCAACTGAAATGGGTATGGGGAGAAACACCTCTGGTGTTTGGGGTTACTAGGAGTCTGGAAGGTTACCGTTGTGGCTTGTTCCAGCAATGCATTGAAGGGTTCCCGCCAAGGTACGGAGGCCCTCCACAACGTTAAGAAGTAAGTCCTTGTGTCTTCCAACGGTGGCTCCTTGGAGGGAAACAATGGAGCAAAATGCATCACATCCAAATAGATTATCTGTAGTGCTGGAGGAATGACACACTCCGATAAACACACACACACACACACATAGCCAGAGTTTTAAAATTATAATTTAATCACAGAGCAGTCTACATTAACATGGGCGTACTGTATATTTAAACTGAAATACTCCATATTCTCAATTCATGTTTTTCTAATAAAAACATACAAATCTATTTTTTGTACAGTTTGATTTCATATGGCATAATCAAAAAACACATTCTTCGTAAAAAATACAAGACAATGGGAGCACTGTAAGTTCTCTGTGTGATGTGATGTGAAATATCAATTTACAGGTCCTGGGAGCATTGGAAGGCTTATCTCCTGTGTGTGTCCTCATGTCTTTTCAGGTTCGCTAGCGAGGGAAAATGTCTTTCTACACTGGGAGCATTGGAAGGCTTATCTCCTGTGTGTGTCCTCATGTCTTTTCAGGTTCGCTCGCGAGGAAAATTTCTTTCTACACTGGGAGCAGTGGTACGGCTTCTCCCCTGTGTGCAACCTCTTATGTTCTTTCAGGTGACTTAACTGGGCAAAACTCTTTCCACACTGAGAGCAGTGGTAAGGCTTCTCTCCGGTGTGTGTTCTTTGATGACGTTTCAGATGACCTAACTGTGTAAAACGCTTTGAGCACTGGGAGCAGTGGTATGGCTTTTCCCCTGTATGTATTCTCTCATGTTCTTTCAGGTCCCTTGACTGGTTAAAACTCTTTCCACACTGGGAGCAGTGGTGTGGCTTTTTTCCTGTATGTAATCTCTCGTGATCTTTCAGGTCCCTTGACTGGTTAAAACTCTTCCACACTGGGAGCAGTGGTATGGCTTTTCTCCTGTATGTATTCTCTCGTGCATTTTCAGGGACCCTATCCGGGTAAAACTCTTCCACACTGGGAGCAGTGATGAGGAGTATTTCCTGTGTGTGTCCTCTCATGTCTTTTCAGGCTCGCTGACAAGGAAAAGTTCTTTCCACACTGGGAGCATTGGAAAGGTTTATCGCCTGTGTGCGTCTTCTCATGTATTTGCAGGCATCCTGATGAGGAAAATCTCTTTTACACAAGGAGCAGGGTAAGGCTTGTCTCCTGTATGTATTCTCTCATGCATTTTCAGGGACCCTATCCGGGTAAAACTTTTGCACACTGGGAGCAGTGGTAAGGTTTATCACCTGTGTGTGTCCTCTCGTGTCTTTTCATATTCCCTAACTGGGTAAAACTCTTTGCACACTGGGAGCAGTGGTATGGTCTTGCTGGTTTGGCCGTTTCTTCCTCTGGTTCCTCAGAGTCTGGTCTTTCTCCTGCCAAAAACAAACAAAGTGTTTATTTAATCATAGAGACATGAATGAAACTTCCACATGATTCCACATATTTATTCCAAATCAGATCCATTTTACAGTGTGGCTTTAGAGGAATTCTGGTAACTAGCATTAGCGCAATGACTGGAAGTCTACAGGTACAGTAGCATATGCTAAGGTACCTGTATTCCCAATCTGGCCCTCATACCATCACGGTCACCTAATCATCCCCAGTCTACAATTGGCTCATTCATCCCCCATCCTCTCCCCTGAAACTATTCCCCATTTCGTTGGTTTCAATGAGAATGTGTTCTCAGTCAACTTACCTGGTAAAATAAGGGTTAAATAAAATAAGGGTTATATAAAATAAGGGTTAAATAATATAAGGGCTAAATAAAATAAGGGTTAAATAAAATAAGGGCTAAATAAAATAAGGGCTAAATAAAATAAGGGCTAAATAAAATAAGGGTTAAATAAAAGAAAGAGGGAAAAAGAAAGACATCCAGTCATTTCACTAACACTAGTTATTATTGGCTCACAAAACAACCTCTTAAGTTCCTTCCTGCTGCACACAGACACCATAACAATGGTATCCAGGACAACCAGAAAGAATCTCACGCTGTTCCGACATTAAAAAACAACACATTCAATGTAGAACTTCACTAGAATGTCCATACAGGGGGATTCCTCACTACCTCCTCACTATGTGTCATCCTTCTACAGTAGAATGTCCATACAGGGGGATTCCTCACTACCTCCTCACTATGTGTCATCCTTCTACAGTAGAATGTCCATACAGGGGGATTCCTCACTACTTCCTCACTACGGTGTGTCATCCTTCTCCTCACGGTAGAATGTCCATACAGGGGGATTCCTCACTACTTCCTCACTATGTGTCATCCTTCTACGGTAGAATGTCCATACAGGGGGATTCCTCACTACTTCCTCACTATGTGTCATCCTTCTACGGTAGAATGTCCATACAGGGGGATTCCTCACTACCTCCTCACTATGTGTCATCCTTCTACGGTAGAATGTCCATACAGGGGGATTCCTCACTACCTCCTCACTATGTGTCATCCTTCTACGGTAGAATGCCCATACAGGGGGATTCCTCACTACGTGTCATCCTTCTACAGTAGAATGTCCATACAGGGGGATTCCTCACTACCTCCTCACTATGTGTCATCCTTCTACGGTAGAATGTCCATACAGGGGGATTCCTCACTACCTCCTCACTATGTGTCATCCTTCTACAGTAGAATGTCCATACAGGGGATTCCTCACTACTTCCTCACTATGTGTCATCCTTCTACAGTAGAATGCCCATACAGGGGATTCCTCACTACCTCCTCACTATGTGTCATCCTTCTACAGTAGAATGTCCATACAGGGGGATTCCTCACTACGTGTCATCCTTCTACGTAGAATGTCCATACAGGGGATTCCTCACTACCTCCTCACTATGTGTCATCCTTCTACGGTAGAATGTCCATACAGGGGGATTCCTCACTACCTCCTCACTATGTGTCATCCTTCTACGGTAGAATGTCCATACAGGGGGATTCCTCACTACCTCCTCACTATGTGTCATCCTTCTACGGTAGAATGTCCATACAGGGGGATTCCTCACTACCTCCTCACTATGTGTCATCCTTCTACGGTAGAATGTCCATACAGGGGGATTCCTCACTACGTGTCATCCTTCTACGGTAGAATGTCCATACAGGGGGATTCCTCACTACGTGTCATCCTTCTACAGTAGAATGTCCATACAGGGGATTCGTATTTACGTAGTCATCCTTATACGGTAGAATGTCCATACAGGGGGATTCTCATTTATGTGTCATCCTTCTATGGTAGAATGTCCATACAGGGGATTCCTCACGACGTGTCATCCTTCTACAGTAGAATGTCCATATAGGGGGATTCGATTGTCATCCTTCTACAGTAGAATGTCCATACAGGGGGATTCGTCACTACATGTCTTTTTTATTATTATTTTTTTAACCTTTATTTAACTAGGCAATTCAGTTAAGAACAAATTCTCATTTTCAATGACGGCCTAGGAACAGTGGGTTAACTGCCTGTTCAGGGGCAGAACGACAGATTTGTACCTGGTCAACCTTCCGGTTACTAGTCCAACGCTCTAACCACTAGGCTACCCTGCCGCCCCCATGCTTCTACAGTAGAATGCCCATACAGGGGAGATGAGATGATAATGTAGCAATACAGAGCCTGCTCTTCTATATGGAGATGAGATGATAATGAAGCAATACAGAGCTGTTATGGAGATGATAATGTAGCAATTGTTCTTCTATTTACAGGAGGCTGTTATGGAGATGAGAGCCTATATGGAGATGAGATGATACAATACAGAGCCTGTTCTTCTATTTACATGGAGGCGAAGAGCCTGTTCTTCTATGTTATGGAGATGAGATGATAATGGAGCCTGTTCTTCCATTTACAGCCAAATTGAATTGCCTTGAGTTTTGTGTTTTTACAGTCTTGTAAAGACAGGGCTGTTTACCGGGACAGGCAATGTGACATGCATCACTTTATTAACAATTTATCAGCGCTGGTTAATAAAGTAGCTTAAAAAAGACTTTTCTGCTGCTTCCCACACGGATGGGATCTGGATCCAACCAGGTCTATACGGAACCGAGACACAAATTTGGTTTGTTCACAGGTTATGGACACAGATTGAACATCCTTTGTTTTGGTTTTCTGAAAAAAATGGAGGAATTTCTTTACATTAATTTATTAGTTAACGTTAAAGAATTGGGCGAAGTTTATATGGTCCCCTTTCAAACAGCTTAACTTTTACCACATTCTGGTCAGCAATTGCCTTTAATATCGCCATCGATTTGCTGCAACTGAGCAAGAGACATTCAACCTTTGACCTTGTTGTTGCGATCGTTGTAAATGGTAAATAATTAGTCAATATTTAGCTTTTAAATGGTGTTAATTTAAACTGTTATTCACGGTACATACATCTTTATGTGCACCCAATATCCTTATTCATTTGGGTTTCAACACCTGAGGAAGTGGAAACTCAAATCACATTAGCTAGATCACCCAATCTAAATAATAAAATACATACTCCTCAACAGGCCCATGGGGCGCCGGCCATGTCACCTTCATGATATATTTTTGTAAGCGTATCAGCGGTAATGACACCTTCATAGAGGTTTTCACCTAATATATAAATGACAAGAGGGTTTCATAATATATAAATACATTACGATGAGGGTTTCCCATGTGAACGGTAATGACAAGAGGTTTAAATATTAATACTACTCCTAACGGGCCCATAATGACAAGAGGTTTCACATAGCTAGGTAATGACAAGAGGGTTTGTCACCTTCATGATATATAAATCGGCTAATGACGAGGGTTTTAAATCACATTAATGACAAGAGGGTTTTGTATAATAATAATGACAAGAGGGTTCACCTTCATAATATATTTTTGTAAGCGTCAACGGTAATGACAAGAGGTTTTCGTAACTGTAATGACAAGAGGTTTTAAGGGTTTCGTAACGGTAATGACAAGAGGGTTTCGTAACGGTAATGACAAGAGGGTTTAAATAACGGTAATGACAAGAGGTTTTCGTAACTGTAATGACAAGAGGTTTTCGTAACGGTAATGACAAGAGGGTTTAAATGACAAGAGGGTAACGGTAATGACAAGAGGGTTTCGTAACGGTAATGACAAGAGGGTTTCGTAAAGAGGGTTTCGGTAATGACAAGAGGGTTTCGTAACGGTAATGACAAGAGGGTTTCGTAGCGGTAATGACAAGAGGGTTTCGTAACGGTAATGACAAGATGGTTTCATAACGGTAATGACAAGAGGGTTTCGTAACGGTAATGACAAGAGGGTCTCGTAGCGGTAATGACAAGAGGGTTTCGTAACGGTAATGACAAGAGGGTTTCGAACGGTAATGACAAGGGTTTCGTAACGGTAATGACAAGAGGTTTTCGTAACGGTAATGACAAGAGGTTTTCGTAACGGTAATGACAAGAGGGTTTCAAACGGTAATGACAAGAGGGTTTCGTAACGGTAATGACAAGAGGGTTTCGTAACGGTAATGACAAGAGGGTTTCGTAACGGTAATGACAAGAGGGTTTCGTAACGGTAATGACAAGAGGGTTTCGTAACGGTAATGACAAGAGGGTTTCGTAACGGTAATGACAAGAGGGTTTCGTAACGGTAATGACAAGAGGGTTTCGTAACGGTAATGACAAGAGGGTTTCGTAACGGTAATGACAAGAGGGTTTCGTAGCGGTAATGACAAGAGGGTTTCGTAACGGTAATGACAAGAGGGTTTCGTAACGGTAATGACAAGAGGGTTTCGTAACGGTAATGACAAGAGGGTTTCGTAACGGTAATGACAAGAGGGTTTCGTAACGGTAATGACAAGAGGGTTTCGTAACGGTAATGACAAGAGGGTTTCGTAACGGTAATGACAAGAGGGTTTCGTAACGGTAATGACAAGAGGGTTTCGTAACGGTAATGACAAGAGGGTTTCGTAACGGTAATGACAAGAGGGTTTCGTAACGGTAATGACAAGAGGGTTTCGTAACGGTAATGACAAGAGGGTTTAATGACAAGAGGGTAACGGTAATGACAAGAGGGTTTCGTAACGGTAATGACAAGAGGGTTTCGTAACGGTAATGACAAGAGGGTTTCGTAACGGTAATGACAAGAGGGTTTCGTAACGGTAATGACAAGAGGGTTTCGTAACGGTAATGACAAGAGGGTTTCGTAACGGTAATGACAAGAGGGTTTCAGAACAAGAGGGTTTCTCGGTAATGACAAGAGGGTTTTTTGTAACGGTAATGACAAGAGGGTTTCGTAACGGTAATGACAAGAGGGTTTCGTAACGGTAATGACAAGAGGGTTTTGTAACGGTAATGACAAGAGGGTTTCGTAACGGTAATGACAAGAGGGTTTTGTAACGGTAATGACAAGAGGGTTTCGTAACGGTAATGACAAGAGGGTTTCGTAACGGTAATGACAAGAGGGTTTCGTAACGGTAACGATGAGGGTTTCGTAACGGTAATGACAAGAGGGTTTCATAACGGTAATGACAAGAGGGTTTTCGTAACGGTAATGACAAGAGGGTTTCAGAACGGTAATGACAAGAGGGTTTCGTAACGGTAATGACAAGAGGGTTTTGTAACGGTAATGACAAGAGGGTTTCAAGTAAATGACAAGAGTAATGACAAGAGGGTTTCTCAGAACGGTAATGACAAGAGGGTTTCGTAACGTAATGACAAGAGGGTTTCGTAACTGTAATGACAAGAGGGTTTCGTAACGGTAATGACAAGAGGGTTTCTAGCGGTAATGACAAGAGGGTTTCATAACGGTAATGACAAGATGGTTTCAACGGTAATGACAAGATCGGTTTCGTAACGGTAATGACAAGAGGGTTTCGTAACGGTAATGACAAGAGGGTTTCATAACGGTAATGACAAGAGGGTTTTAACCCAGAGGGTTCGTAACGGTAACTGATGAGGGTTTCGTAACGGAGCGCTAATGACAAGAGGGTTTCGTACGGTAATGACAAGAGGGTTTCGTAACGGTAATGACAAGAGGTTTCGTAACGGTAATGACAAGAGGGTTTTGTAACGGTAATGACAAGAGGGTTTCGAACGGTAATGACAAGAGGGTTTCGTAGCGGTAATGACAAGAGGGTTTCGTAACGGTAATGACAAGAGGGTCATCTAATGACAAGAGGGTTTAAAATGACAAGAGGGTTTCGTAACGGTAATGACAAGAGGGTCCCGTGCGGTAATGACAAGAGGGTTTCGTACAAATGACAAGAGGGTTTCGTAACGGTAATGACAAGAGGGTTTCAAACTAATGACAAGAGGGTTTCTAACGGTAATGACAAGAGGGTTTCCCGGTAATGACAAGAGGGTTTCGTAACGGTAATGACAAGAGGGTTTCGTCCCGACAAGAGGGTTTTGTAACGGTAATGACAAGAGGGTTTTGTAACGGTAATGACAAGAGGGTTTTGTAACGGTAATGACAAGAGGGTTTCGTTTAATGACAAGAGGGTTTCGTAACGGTAATGACAAGAGGGTTTCGTAACCAAGAGGGTTTCTCGTAACAAGGGTTTCGGTAATGATGAGGGTTTCATCGGTAATGACAAGAGGGTTTCGTAACGGTAATGACAAGAGGTTTTAATGACAAGAGGGTAACCCAATGACAAGAGGGTTTTGTACTAAAGACAAGAGGGTTTCGTAACGGTAATGACAAGAGGGTTTCCCTAACAATGACAAGAGGGTTTCGTAACGGTAATGACAAGAGGGTTTCGCTGCTAATGACAAGAGGGTTTAATGGTAATGACAAGAGGGTTTCACGACGCCAATGACAAGAGGGTTTCGTCAATGACAAGAGGGTTTCGGAGACAATGACAAGAGGGTTTCAAGGTAATGACAAGAGGGTTTCGTAACGGTAAGGTAAAGAGGGTTTCCTCAAGACCCCCTCTCATCGTAGAACAAGATTTAGATGCAAGAGGGTCGTGGCTGTTCCACTGGAGTCATAAGGTGTATGACCCAGAGTCATCGTGAGGTACTCAAGAGGGTTTCGTAGGTATCCAGAGTCATCGTGGAGGTACTCAGATCCAAGTCATGTAAGGTAAATGTAGAGTCATCGTGAGGGTTTCAGACCCAGAGTCATCGTGGAGGTACTCAGATCCAGAGTCATCGTGGAGGTACTCAGATCCAGAGTCATCGTGGAGGTACTCAGATCCAGAGTCATCGTGGAGGTATTCAGATCCAGAGTCATCGTGGAGGTATTCAGATCCAGAGTCATCGTGGAGGTACTCAGATCCAGAGTCATCGTGGAGGTACTAAGATCCAGAGTCATTGTGGAGGTATTCAGATCCAGAGTCATCGTGGAGGTACTCAGATCCAGAGTCATAGTGGAGAAGAAACTAACGTGTCCCGTTCCTGGGCGTGGCGTTTGGACCGGAGCAAGGACATTGGCTGGGCTCCCTGCCATTAAACCCCTGAAACAGAGAAGGCCTCGTTGTACTTTGACGGATAGTTCATTAGCCTCTGCTGCTCTCTTGGTGTGGTGCAGGTGCCGTACCCCTCTAGGCTCTGGTGTGGTGCAGGTGAAGTACCCCTCTGGCTACTGCTCTCTTGGTGTGGTGCAGGTCCCGCTCAGCCCAGTCAAAACTCTTGCTCTCTTGGTGTGGTGCAGGTGAAGTCACCCCTCTAGACTGCTCTCTTGGTGTGGTGCAGGTGAAGTACCCACCCCCCCCTCTACTGCTCTCTTGGTGTGGTGCAGGTGAAGTACTCCTCTACTGCTCTCTTGACTGTGGTGCAGGTGAAGTACCCTCTCTTGCTGCTCTCTTGGTGGAGGTGCAGGTGAAGTACCCCTCTGCTCTCTTGGTGTGGTGCAGGTGAAGTACCCCTCTACTGCTCTCTTGGTGTTGTGCAGGTGAAGTACCCCAGAGTCTACTGCTCTCTTGGTGTGGTGCAGGTGAAGTACCCCTCTGCTGCTCTCTTGGTGTGGTGCAGGTGAAGTACCCCTCTGCTGCTCTCTTGGTGTGGTGCAGGTGAAGTACCCCTCTGCTGCTCTCTTGGTGTGGTGCAGGTGAAGTACCCCTCTGCTGCTCTCTTGGTGTGGTGCAGGTGAAGTACCCCTCTACTGCTCTCTTGGTGTGGTGCAGGTGAAGTACCCCTCTACTGCTCTCTTGGTGTGGTGCAGGTGAAGTACCCCTCTACTGCTCTCTTGGTGTGGTGCAGGTGAAGTACCCCTCTGCTGCTCTCTTGGTGTGTGCAGGTGAAGTACCCTCTACTGCTCTCTATGGTGAAGTACCCTCTACTGCAGGTGAAGTACTGCTCTCTGGTGTAGTGCAGGTGAAGTACCCTCTACTGCTGTCTTGGTGTGGTGCAGGTGAAGTACCCCTCTGCTGTCTTTGACTGTGCAGGTGAAGTACCCTCTACTGCTCTCTTGGTGTGGGTGCAGGTGAAGTACCCCTCTACTGCTCTTTGGTGTGGTGCAGGTGAAGTACCCCTCTGCTGTCTTGGTGTGGTGCAGGTGAAGAACCAGCATGGAGCCCTCTACTGCTGCTTGGTGACTGTGACTATGGAAGTAACCCTAGAGATGTGTCTTGGTGTGACTGGTGACCAGCATGGAACCCTAGAGATGTGTTATTGACTGTGACTATGGAACCCTAGAGATGT
>NW_026286629.1:20000-25399 GCF_023373465.1 Oncorhynchus keta | reverse complement strand
GCTTCTTCTCTCTCTGGCATTTCTCTCTCTATGGCATCTCTCTCTCTATGGCATCTCTCTCTCTGGCTTCTCTCTCTCTGGCATTTCTCTCTCTCTGGCATTTCTCTCTCTCTGGCTTCTCGCTCTCTCTCTGGCATTTCTCTCTCTCTGGCTTCTCGCTCTCTCTCTGGCATTTCTCTCTCTCTCTCTCTCCGGCATCTCTCTCTCTGTGTATTATTGAGTAATACCATTGTAACATGTACGTTGTAGTAAATCATTTCTGTACAATAATGTGCTACAGGAGGCACTGTAAGACGGCGTGTTGTTCTAGTTGTCTGATTGGTCTGCTGTGTGTGTCACTCAGGGCAAGAACGTGACGATTGGTCAGATGGGTTGGTTCCCCTGCAGTAAGGTCCAGCCCTTCATCTCTGTGAGTACCACTGACTTGTAGTTGATTACACATGTCATGTTATAGTTTATTTTTTTAACCTTTATTTATCTAGGCAAGTCAGTTAAGAACACATTTTTATTTTCAATGACGGCCTAGGAACAGTGGGTTAACTGCCTGTTCAGGGGCAGAACGACAGATTTGTACCTTGTCAGCTCGGGGGTTTTGAACTTGCAACCTTCCGGTTACTAGTCCAACGCTCTAACCACTAAGCTTTCCTGCCGCCCCTAGGCTTCATCGTGTCTGGTATTGATAGAAATACCAACATACGTTTTACTAAGTGCTTCAGGAAGCATGGGTTGTGATCTCAAAACTGTCTGACCTCTGACCTCTCTCCCCAGAGACCAACTCCCGACCTATCCGACTTCCTATGGTGAGTAATGATACCGTTCTATTTACACTGGTATCACTCATACCGATGTTCTAGATATGCACCACCTGGTATCACTCATTCCGATGTTCTAGATATGCACCACCTGGTATCACTCATTCCGATGCTCTAGACATGCACCACCTGGTATCACTCATTCCGATGCTCTAGATATGCACCACCTGGTATCACTCATACCGATGCTCTAGATATGCACCACCTGGTATCACTCATACCGATGTTCTAGATATGCACCACCTGGTATCACTCATACCGATGCTCTAGATATGCACCACCTGGTATCACTCATACCGATGCTCTAGATATGTACCACCTGGTATCACTCATACCGATGTTCTAGATATGCACCACCTGGTATCACTCATACCGATGCTCTAGATATGTACTACCTACAATCTTAGAAAAAACGGTTCCAAAAGGGTTCTCCTGCTGTCCCCATAGGAGAACCCTTTTTGGTTCCAGGTCGAACCCTTTCCATGGAAAGGGTTCTACCTGGAACCAAAAGGGTTCTCTCTGAAACCAAAAATAATTCTTCAAAGGTTTCTCTTACGGGGACAGCCGAAGAACCCTTTTAGGTTCTAGATATCACCTTTTTCTAAGAGTGTGGTAACACTGCAGGGTTCTAGGATTGGAAGTGTTCTGTGTTTGAAAATAGTTATTGATAGCAATCATGGGAAAGGTTTTGTATTGTTCTAACGCAACTGCAATGGGTTCTAGGTTTGGTCATTTAAGTGATTTGGGTTCTAGGTTTGCGGGGAACATGGACCGGTCAGCGGCGAAGAACCTCCTGATTTCACGGTCGGACGGAACGTTTCTGGTCCGCCAGAAAGACGGAGGAGAGTTCGCAATCAGCCTCAAGTGAGCCTGCCTCCTTACTGGCCAATCAGAAAGGAGATGTCTAACAGCTGGCAATCTTACTCTCTCTCACACACACACTGATTCTCATTCACTCTGTCTCCTCCAGGTTTAACATGGACATCAGACACATCAAGATCACGTCAACAGAAGGCCTCTACCGCATCAACGAGAAGAAAGCATTCAAAGGGTTAATTGTACGTCATTCCCCTTCTTTCTCTCCTCGTCTCTCTGTCTACCCTCCTCATCTCTCTGTCTACCCTCCTCATCTCTCTGTCTACCCTCCTCATCTCTCTCCCTCTTCCTCCCATCTCTCTGTCTACCCTCCTCATCTCTCTGTCTACCCTCCTCATCTCTCTCCCTCTTCCTCCCATCTCTCTGTCTACCCTCCTCATCTCTTTCCCTCTTCCTCCCATCTCTCTGTCTACCCTCCTCATCTCTGTCTACCCTCCTCATCTCTCTGTCTACCCTCCTCATCTCTCTGTCTACCCTCCTCGTCTCTCTGTCTACCCTCCTCATCTCTCTCCCTCTTCCTCCCATCTCTCTGTCTACCCTCCTCATATCTCTGTCTACCCTCCTCGTCTCTCTGTCTACCCTCCTCATCTCTCTGTCTACCCTCCTCATCTCTCTCCCTCTTCCTCCCATCGCTCTGTCTACCCTCCTCATCTCTCTGTCTACCCTCCTCATCCTCTCTCTCTTCCTCCCATCTTCCTCCCATCTCTGTCTACCCTCCTCGTCTCTCTGTCTACCCTCCTCATCTCTCTGTCTACCCTCCTCATCTCTCTCCTCTTCCTCCCATCTCTCTGTCTACCCTCCTCATCTCTCTCCCTCCTCATCTCATCTCTCTGTCTACCCTCCTCGTCTCTCTGTCTACCCTCCTCGTCTCTCTGTCTACCCTCCTCATCTCTATCTCTCTCCCTCTTCCTCCCATCTCTCTGTCTACCCTCCTCATCTCTCTGTCTACCCTCCTCATCTCTCTCCCTCTTCCTCCCATCTCTCCGTCTACCCTCCTCGTCTCTCTGTCTACCCTCCCTGTCTCTCTGTCTACCCTCCAAATCTCTCTGTGTACCCTCATCTCTCTGTGTACCCTCCTCATCTCTCTGTCTACCCTCCTCATCCCTCTGTCTACCCTCCTCATCCCTCTGTTTACCCTCGTCGTTTCTCTCCCTCCCATCTCTCAGTCTACCCTCCTCGTTTCTCTCACTCTCATCTCTTAGTCTACCCTCCTCGTTTCTCTCCCTCTCATCTCTCAGTCTACCCTCCTCATTCTTTCCCTCTCTCTCTGTCTACCCTCCTCATCTCTCTGTTTACCCTCCTCGTTTCTCTCCCTCTCATCTCTCAGTCTACCCTCCTCGTTTCTCTCATCTCTTAGTCTACCCTCCTCGTTTCTCTCCCTCTCATCTCTCAGTCTACCCTCCTCGTTTCTCTCCCTCTCATCTATCAGTCTACCCTCCTCGTTTCTCTCCCTCTCATCTCTCTGTTTACCCTCCTCGTTTCTCTCCCTCCCATCTCTGTCTACCCTCCTCGTTTCTCTCCCTCCCATCTCTCAGTCTACCCTCCTCATTTCTCTCATCTCTCTGTCTACCCTCCTCATCTCTCTCCCTCTTATCTCTCTGTCTACCCTCCTCGTCTCTCTCCCTCTTATTTCTCTGTCTACCCTCCTCGTCTCTCTCCCTCTTATCTCTCTGTCTACCCTCCTCGTCTCTCTCCCTCTTATCTCTCTGTCTACCCTCCTCGTCTCTCTCCCCCTTTTATCTCTCTGTCTACCCTCCTCGTTTCTCTCCCTCCCATCTCCCAGTCTACCCTCCTCATTTCTCTCATCTCTCTGTCTACCCTCCTCATCTCTCTCCCTCTTATCTCTCTGTCTACCCTCCTCGTCTCTCTCCCTCTTATTTCTCTGTCTACCCTCCTCGTCTCTCTCCCTCTTATCTCTCTGTCTACCCTCCTCGTCTCTCTCCCTCTTATCTCTCTGTCTACCCTCCTCGTCTCTCTCCCCCTTTTATCTCTCTGTCTACCCTCCTCGTCTCTCTCCCTCTTATCTCTCTGTTTACCCTCCTCGTCTCTCTCCCTCTTATCTCTCTGTCTACCCTCCTAGTCTCTCTCCCTCTTATCTCTCTGTCTACCCTCCTCTTCTCTCTCCCTCTTATCTCTCTGTCTACCCTCCTCGTCTCTCTCCCTCTTATCTCTCTGTCTACCCTCCTCGTCTCTCTCCCTCTTATCTCTCTGTCTACCCTCCTCGTTTCTCTCCCTCTTATCTCTCTGTCTACCCTCCTCGTCTCTCTCCTCTTATCTCTCTGTCTACCCTCCTCGTCTCTCTCCCTCTTATCTCTCTGTCTACCCTCCTCGTCTCTCTCCCTCTTATCTCTCTGTCTACCCTCCTCGTCTCTCTCCCTCTTATCTCTCTGTCTACCCTCCTCGTCTCTCTCCCTCTTATCTCTCTGTCTACCCTCCTCGTCTCTCTCCCTCTTATCTCTCTGTCTACCCTCCTCTTCTCTCTCCCTCTTATCTCTCTGTCTACCCTCCTCGTCTCTCTCCCTCTTATCTCTCTGTCTACCCTCCTCGTCTCTCTCCCTCTTATCTCTCTGTCTACCCTCCTCGTCTCTCTCCCTCTACCTTTCATCCCTTTTCTTGTAAATGTAAACATGTTTAACTTTTTTTTGTAAAGCACTTTGTATCTTCATCTCCCCCCCATCTCCCCCTCTCTCTCTCCCCTCCCCCATCTCCCCCCTCTGTCTCCCCTTCCCCCATCTCTCTCTCCCCTCCCCCATCTCCCCCTCTCTCCCCCCCTTCCCCTATCTCTCTCTCCCCCTTCCCCTATCTCTCTCTCCCCCTATCTCTTTCTCTCTCTCCCCCTATCTCTCTCTCCCCCTATCTCTTTATCTCTCTCCCCCTATCTCTCTCTCCCCCCATCTCCCCCTCTCTCTCCCCCTTCCCCTATCTCTCTCTCCCCCTTCCCCTATATCTCTCTCCCCCTATCTCTTTCTCTCTCCCCTCATCTCTCTGTTAGGAGATGGTTCAGTTCTACCAGCAACATTCATTGAAGGAGTATTTTAAGGATGTGGACACCACCCTCCAGACCCCCTTCAACCAGCCTGAACAGAGTGGTACACCCTTCAACACACCCTCCCCAGGTACACAAACACACACCACCCTCCAGACCCCCTTCAACCAGCCTGAACAGAGTGGTACACCCTTCAACACACCCTGCCCAGGTACACAAACACACACCACCCTCCAGACCCCCTTCAACCAGCCTGAACAGAGTGGTACACCCTTCAACACACCCTCCCCAGGTACACAAACACACACCACCCTCCAGACCCCCTTCAACCAGCCTGAACAGAGTGGTACACCCTTCAACACACCCTTCACAAACACACACCCTCCAGATCCTTCAACCAGCCTGAACAGATGGTACACCCTTCAACACACCCTGCCCAGGTACACAAACTCACAGACCCTTCAACCAGCCTGAACAGAGTGGTACACAGTTCAACACACCTGTCCAGGTAAGAAACACACAAGATGGTCAACCAGCCTGAACAGAGGGTACACCCTTCAACACACCCTGCCCAGGTACACAAACACACACCACCCTCCAGACCCCCTTCAACCAGCCTGAACAGAGTGGGTTCACACACCCTCCCCCAGGTACACAAACACACACCACCCTCCACCCTGCCAGCCAGGTACACCCACAACACACACACACAGGTACACAAACAC
>NW_026286629.1:0-15000 GCF_023373465.1 Oncorhynchus keta | reverse complement strand
GGCTTTACCACCACCATAGAGAATGATAGAGGCTTTACCACCACCATAGAGAATGATAGAGGCTTTACCACCACCATAGAGAATGATAGAGGCAATATGGTGGAAGCTTTACCACTACCATAGAGAATGATAGAGGCTTTACCAGTACCATAGAGAATGATAGAGGCTTTACCACCACCATAGAGAATGATAGAGGCTTTACCAGTACCATAGAGAATGATAGAGGCAATATGGTGGAAGCTTTACCACCACCATAGAGAATGATAGAGGCAATATGGTGGAAGCTTTAGCACTACCATAGAGAATGATAGAGGCTTTACCAGTACCATAGAGAATGATAGAGGCTTTACCAGTACCATAGAGAATGATAGAGGCTTTACCAGTACCATAGAGAATGATAGAGGCTTTACCAGTACCATAGAGAATGATAGAGGCTTTACCAGTACCATAGAGAATGATAGAGGCAATATGGTGGAAGCTTTACCACTACCATAGAGAATGATAGAGGCTTTACCAGTACCATAGAGAATGATAGAGGCTTTACCACCACCATAGAGCATGATAGAGGCAATATGGTGGAAGCTTTACCACCACCATAGAGAATGATAGAGGCAATATGGTGGAAGCTTTACCAGTACCATAGAGAATGATAGAGGCAATATGGTGGAAGCTTTACCACTACCATAGAGAATGATAGAGGCAATATGGTGGAAGCTTTACCACTACCATAGAGAATGATAGAGGCAATATGGTGGAAGCTTTACCAGTACCATAGAGCATGATAGAGGCAATATGGTGGAAGCTTTACCACTACCATAGAGAATGATAGAGGCAATATGGTGGAAGCTTTACCACTACCATAGAGAATGATAGAGGCAATATGGTGGAAGCTTTACCAGTACCATAGAGAATGATAGAGGCAATATGGTGGAAGCTTTACCACTACCATAGAGAATGATAGAGGCAATATGGTGGAAGCTTTACCACCACCATAGAGAATGATAGAGGCAATATGGTGGAAGCTGTACCAGTACCATAGAGCATGATAGAGGCAATATGGTGGAAGCTTTACCAGTACCATAGAGCATGATAGAGGCAATATGGTGGAAGCTTTACCACTACCATAGAGAATGATAGAGGCAATATGGTGGAAGCTTTACCACCACCATAGAGAATGATAGAGGCCTCTAGTGGCCAAACGGTTGTGTTATAGCACGGGGCAGCACCATTGAGGACTTCCACCATTTCAATGTAGTCAACTGGCTGGGACTTCCAACTTCATTGGCTGATCCCTACTGGTGACCCTGTTGGGAGTCATGTGCAGCCAAGGGTCATCAGGAGGTATCAGCCAATCGTGATCGGCACTACCCATGATGTCACAGACGCCGTAGTGGGACGGATACAATGATACGGCCTCTTTCCATCTCTATGACCCCCCACTACACACAGATACAATGATACGGCCTCTTTCCATCACTATGACCCCCCCACTACACACAGATACAATGATACGGCCTCTTTCCATCTCTATGACCCCCCACTACACACAGATACAATGATACGGCCTCTTTCCATCTCTATGACCCCCCACTACACACAGATACAATGATACGGCCTCTTTCCATCTCTATGACCGCTGAATTGAATTGACCGCTGTGGTGACAGCTCTCTATCCAATAGCATAGATGGACCTGCCCAGCAGACAGACTTTGTGTTCTTAAGACAACACGTCGCAATTTTTGTTACGAAATACCGCACCAAACACCTTCACGTAAAATTGCACAACTAAAACATCCCCAGCAAAAATGTACAAAATACAGATTTGTTTGAGTTGTCTTCAATTAATTCGGAGGATTTGAAACAGGCTTCCGTGTGTACAGTATCTCATCTCAATCGGTCAGGAAACACCTCCAAGACTGAATCTCGTTTTTCAAACGAGCAACAGGGGAAAAAAAGACACGTGCCATTCGGCGTGTTCAATATTTAAACTCTGAAATGACGTTGCTACGAGCAGGACCGCAGCGGAGACGAGCGAGATGGAAGCCTTCTCTCTCAGACAATCACACAGAGCAACGGTCTCGGTCTCTCCACGGTTACAACGTGGGAGCAGAACAGCAGAGAAGTGGAGCCTCGCGCTTCAACGCTTTTAGCTGATGCGGAAATGGACCCACTATGCAGTTTACTTTGTGAATCTTCGCCACATCGCTGAGTCTACCTTTAACATCGTTGCAGTTAATATTGACTAATATTCAGAGGTTCTGTCCCAAATGGCACAGAACAGTCTGGTCTATAGTAGTATACTATATAGGGAACCTCTTACCTAGACATAAGAGTCTGGTCTATAGTAGTACACTATATAGGGAACCTCTTACCTAGACAGAACAGAGTCTGGTCTATAGTAGTGCACTATATAGGGAACCTCTTACCTAGACAGAACAGAGTCTGGTCTATAGTAGTGCACTATAAAAGGGATCTGGTCTATAGTAGTGCACTATAAAGGGATCTGGTCTATAGTAGTGCACTATAAAGGGATCTGGTCTATAGTAGTGCACTATAAAGGGATCTGAGTGCACTATAAAGGGATCTGGTCTATAGTAGTGCACTATAAAGGGATCTGGTCTATAGTAGTGCACTATAAAGGGATCTGGTCTATAGTAGTGCACTATAAAGGGATCTGGTCTATAGTAGTGCACTATAAAGGGATCTGGTCTATAGTAGTGCACTATAAAGGGATCTGGTCTATAGTAGTGCACTATAAAGGGATCTGGTCTATAGTAGTGCAGGGATCTGGTCTATAGTAGTGCACTATAAAGGGATCTGGTCTATAGTAGTGCACTATAAAGGGATCTGGTCTATAGTAGTGCACTATAAAGGGATCTGGTCTATAGTAGTGCACTATAAAGGGATCTGGTCTATAGTAGTGCACTATAAAGGGATCTGGTCTATAGTAGTGCACTATAAAGGGATCTGGTCTATAGTAGTGCACTATAAAGGGATCTGGTCTATAGTAGTGCACTATAAAGGGATCTGGTCTATAGTAGTGCACTATAAAGGGATCTGGTCTATAGTAGTGCACTATAAAGGGATCTGGTCTATAGTAGTGCACTATAAAGGGATCTGGTCTATAGTAGTGCACTATAAAGGGATCTGGTCTATAGTAGTGCACTATAAAGGGATCTGGTCTATAGTAGTGCACTATAAAGGGATCTGGTCTATAGTAGTGCACTATAAAGGGATCTGGTCTATAGTAGTGCACTATAAAGGGATCTGGTCTATAGTAGTGCACTATAAAGGGATCTGGTCTATAGTAGTGCACTATAAAGGGATCTGGTCTATAGTAGTGCACTATAAAGGGATCTGGTCTATAGTAGTGCACTATAAAGGGATCTGGTCTATAGTAGTGCACTATAAAGGGATCTGGTCTATAGTAGTGCACTATAAAGGGATCTGGTCTATAGTAGTGCACTATAAAGGGATCTGGTCTATAGTAGTGCACTATAAAGGATCTGGTCTATAGTAGTGCACTATAAAGGGATCTGGTCTATAGTAGTGCACTATAAAGGGATCTGGTCTATAGTAGTGCACTATAAAGGGATCTGGTCTATAGTAGTGCACTATAAAGGGATCTGGTCTATAGTAGTGCACTATAAAGGGATCTGGTCTATAGTAGTGCACTATAAAGGGATCTGGTCTATAGTAGTGCACTATAAAGGGATCTGGTCTATAGTAGTGCACTATAAAGGGATCTGGTCTATAGTAGTGCACTATAAAGGGATCTGGTCTATAGTAGTGCACTATAAAGGGATCTGGTCTATAGTAGTGCACTATAAAGGGATCTGGTCTATAGTAGTGCACTATAAAGGGATCTGGTCTATAGTAGTGCACTATAAAGGGATCTGGTCTATAGTAGTGCACTATAAAGGGATCTGGTCTATAGTAGTGCACTATAAAGGGATCTGGTCTATAGTAGTGCACTATAAAGGGATCTGGTCTATAGTAGTGCACTATAAAGGGATCTGGTCTATAGTAGTGCACTATAAAGGGATCTGGTCTATAGTAGTGCACTATAAAGGGATCTGGTCTATAGTAGTGCACTATAAAGGGATCTGGTCTATAGTAGTGCACTATAAAGGGATCTGGTCTATAGTAGTGCACTATAAAGGGATCTGGTCTATAGTAGTACACTATAAAGGGATCTGGTCTATAGTAGTGCACTATAAAGGGATCTGGTCTATAGTAGTGCACTATAAAGGGATCTGGTCTATAGTAGTGCACTATAAAGGGATCTGGTCTATAGTAGTGCACTATAAAGGGATCTGGTCTATAGTAGTGCACTATAAAGGGATCTGGTCTATAGTAGTGCACTATAAAGGGATCTGGTCTATAGTAGTGCACTATAAAGGGATCTGGTCTATAGTAGTGCACTATAAAGGGATCTGGTCTATAGTAGTGCACTATAAAGGGATCTGGTCTATAGTAGTGCACTATAAAGGGATCTGGTCTATAGTAGTAAAGGGATCTGGTCTATAAAGGGATCTGGTCTATAGTAGTGCACTATAAAGGGATCTGGTCTATAGTAGTGCACTATAAAGGGATCTGGTCTATAGTAGTGCACTATAAAGGGATCTGGTCTATAGTAGTGCACTATAAAGGGATCTGGTCTATAGTAGTGCACTATAAAGGGATCTGGTCTATAGTAGTGCACTATAAAGGGATCTGGTCTATAGTAGTGCACTATAAAGGGATCTGGTCTATAGTAGTGCACTATAAAGGGATCTGGTCTATAGTAGTGCACTATAAAGGGATCTGGTCTATAGTAGTGCACTATAAAGGGATCTGGTCTATAGTAGTGCACTATAAAGGGATCTGGTCTATAGTAGTGCACTATAAAGGGATCTGGTCTATAGTAGTGCACTATAAAGGGATCTGGTCTATAGTAGTGCACTATAAAGGGATCTGGTCTATAGTAGTGCACTATAAAGGGATCTGGTCTATAGTAGTGCACTATAAAGGGATCTGGTCTATAGTAGTGCACTATAAAGGGATCTGGTCTATAGTAGTGCACTATAAAGGGATCTGGTCTATAGTAGTGCACTATAAAGGGATCTGGTCTATAGTAGTGCACTATAAAGGGATCTGGTCTATAGTAGTGCACTATAAAGGGATCTGGTCTATAGTAGTGCACTATAAAGGGATCTGGTCTATAGTAGTGCACTATAAAGGGATCTGGTCTATAGTAGTGCACTATAAAGGGATCTGGTCTATAGTAGTGCACTATATAGGGATCTGGTCTATAGTAGTGCACTATAAAGGGATCTGGTCTATAGTAGTGCACTATAAAGGGATCTGGTCTATAGTAGTGCACTATAAAGGGATCTGGTCTATAGTAGTGCACTATAAAGGGATCTGGTCTATAGTAGTGCACTATAAAGGGATCTGGTCTATAGTAGTGCACTATATAGGGATCTGGTCTATAGTAGTGCACTATAAAGGGATCTGGTCTATAGTAGTGCACTATAAAGGGATCTGGTCTATAGTAGTGCACTATAAAGGGATCTGGTCTATAGTAGTGCACTATAAAGGGATCTGGTCTATAGTAGTGCACTATAAAGGGATCTGGTCTATAGTAGTGCACTATAAAGGGATCTGGTCTATAGTAGTGCACTATAAAGGGATCTGGTCTATAGTAGTGCACTATAAAGGGATCTGGTCTATAGTAGTGCACTATAAAGGGATCTGGTCTATAGTAGTGCACTATAAAGGGATCTGGTCTATAGTAGTGCACTATAAAGGGATCTGGTCTATAGTAGTGCACTATAAAGGGATCTGGTCTATAGTAGTGCACTATAAAGGGATCTGGTCTATAGTAGTGCACTATAAAGGGATCTGGTCTATAGTAGTGCACTATAAAGGGATCTGGTCTATAGTAGTGCACTATAAAGGGATCTGGTCTATAGTAGTGCACTATAAAGGGATCTGGTCTATAGTAGTGCACTATAAAGGGATCTGGTCTATAGTAGTGCACTATAAAGGGATCTGGTCTATAGTAGTGCACTATAAAGGGATCTGGTCTATAGTAGTGCACTATAAAGGGATCTGGTCTATAGTAGTGCACTATAAAGGGATCTGGTCTATAGTAGTGCACTATAAAGGGATCTGGTCTAGTAGTAGGGATCTGGTCACTATAAAGGGATCTGGTCTATAGTAGTGCACTATATAGGGATCTGGTCTATAGTAGTGCACTATAAAGGGATCTGGTCTATAGTAGTGCACTATAAAGGGATCTGGTCTATAGTAGTGCACTATAAAGGGATCTGGTCCATAGTAGTGCACTATAAAGGGATCTGGTCTATAGTAGTGCACTATAAAGGGATCTGGTCTATAGTAGTGCACTATAAAGGGATCTGGTCTATAGTAGTGCACTATAAAGGGATCTGGTCTATAGTAGTGCACTATAAAGGGATCTGGTCTATAGTAGTGCACTATAAAGGGATCTGGTCTATAGTAGTGCACTATAAAGGGATCTGGTCTATAGTAGTGCACTATAAAGGGATCTGGTCTATAGTAGTGCACTATAAAGGGATCTGGTCTATAGTAGTGCACTATAAAGGGATCTGGTCTATAGTAGTGCACTATAAAGGGATCTGGTCTATAGTAGTGCACTATAAAGTGATCTGGTCTATAGTAGTGCACTATAAAGGGATCTGGTCTATAGTAGTGCACTATAAAGGGATCTGGTCTATAGTAGTGCACTATAAAGGGATCTGGTCTATAGTAGTGCTCTATAAAGGGATCTGGTCTATAGTAGTGCACTATAAAGGGATCTGGTCTATAGTAGTGCACTATAAAGTGATCTGGTCTATAGTAGTGCACTATAAAGGGATCTGGTCTATAGTAGTGCACTATAAAGGGATCTGGTCTATAGTAGTGCACTATAAAGGGATCTGGTCTATAGTAGTGCACTATAAAGGGATCTGGTCTATAGTAGTGCACTATAAAGGGATCTGGTCTATAGTAGTGCACTATAAAGGGATCTGGTCTATAGTAGTGCACTATAAAGGGATCTGGTCTATAGTAGTGCACTATAAAGGGATCTGGTCTATAGTAGTGCACTATAAAGGGATCTGGTCTATAGTAGTGCACTATAAAGGGATCTGGTCTATAGTAGTGCACTATAAAGGGATCTGGTCTATAGTAGTGCACTATAAAGGGATCTGGTCTATAGTAGTGCACTATAAAGGATCTGGTCTATAGTAGTGCACTATAAAGGGATCTGGTCTATAGTAGTGCACTATAAAGGGATCTGGTCTATAGTAGTGCACTATATAGGGATCTGGTCTATAGTAGTGCACTATAAAGGGATCTGGTCTATAGTAGTGCACTATAAAGGGATCTGGTCTATAGAAGTGCACTATAAAGGGATCTGGTCTATAGTAGTGCACTATAAAGGGATCTGGTCTATAGTAGTGCACTATATAGGGATCTGGTCTATAGTAGTGCACTATAAAGGGATCTGGTCTATAGTAGTGCACTATAAAGGGATCTGGTCTATAGAAGTGCACTATAAAGGGATCTGGTCTATAGTAAGTGCACTATAAAGGGATCTGGTCTATAGTAGTGCACTATAAAGGGATCTGGTCTATAGTAGTGCACTATAAAGGGATCTGGTCTATAGTAGTGCACTATAAAGGGATCTGGTCTATAGAAGTGCACTATATAGGGATCTGGTCTATAGTAGTGCACTATATAGGGATCTGGTCTATAGTAGTGCACTATAAAGGGATCTGGTCTATAGAAGTGCACTATAAAGGGATCTGGTCTATAGTAGTGCACTATAAAGGGATCTGGTCTATAGTAGTGCACTATAAAGGGATCTGGTCTATAGAAGTGCACTATAAAGGGATCTGGTCTATAGTAGTGCACTATAAAGGGATCTGGTCTATAGTAGTGCACTATAAAGGGATCTGGTCTATAGTAGTGCACTATAAAGGGATCTGGTCTATAGTAGTACACTATAAAGGGATCTGGTCTATAGTAGTGCACTATAAAGGGATCTGGTCTATAGTAGTGCACTATAAAGGGATCTGGTCTATAGTAGTGCACTATAAAGGGATCTGGTCTATAGTAGTGCACTATAAAGGGATCTGGTCTATAGTAGTACACTATAAAGGGATCTGGTCTATAGTAGTGCACTATAAAGGGATCTGGTCCATAGTAGTGCACTATAAAGGATCTGGTCTATAGTAGTGCACTATAAAGGGATCTGGTCTATAGTAGTGCACTATAAAGGGATCTGGTCTATAGTAGTGCACTATAAAGGGATCTGGTCTATAGTAGTGCACTATAAAGGGATCTGGTCTATAGTAGTGCACTATAAAGGGATCTGGTCTATAGTAGTGCACTATAAAGGGATCTGGTCTATAGTAGTGCACTATAAAGGGATCTGGTCTATAGTAGTGCACTATAAAGGGATCTGCTCTATAGTAGTGCACTATAAAGGGATCTGGTCTATAGTAGTGCACTATAAAGGGAATAAGGTGCCGTGTGGGACACTTCCAGATAATAATGCCAGTTAGAGATGGAGACAAATTAAACTAATATAAATATTTGTTTTTATTTCCAAACAATATCAAAACATTTCATCACTAGAACATCATCAATGTCTTCCGCAAAAAACCCTGATCCAATGATCAACAAACTCAAGCCTTGTTAATACATAGGTGTGTGTGTGTGTGTGGTGTCCTCAGTCTTCTACTGGTAGTACAGCTCCAGGTTCTGCCCATCATGGATCTCATCTGCAGACAGGTGAGTTAAGGAGGAGAACAGTGGTGGTGATGATCAATAGTCCCACATAAACACCATCCATATGCCAGATGTACCGTGTGTGTGTGTTTATGTGTGTGTCAAATGTCTCGAGTTGCACAACCAAATCATTTCCCCGAGTTTCCCTCAATATAATGAACTAAACCAGGAAACTCCTCACTTTCAAGGCAATACTTCACCAACAGCATTTCTCAATAACAAAAATGTTGCTTACATGTAGAAACCCACTCTGACAATAACCATCAGATAAAGTGAGGAGGAGGAGGAGACATTCAAATGTTGCTGTATGTTTCTCTCTCTCTCCTTACTATATCTAACAGTAGCAAAATCTGGAAGGAAAGCAGACATGTTGGCTCACAGTATCACCCAGTTTACAGATTCCTCCCTGGTCAGAGTGAAACTGCTGTTCTAAGGGCTCAATAGTGTTCTATTTCCTCTTGGTTAAACAGCTGTTTTAGCATTCTCCGTCATGAATGTTGTTCTGGAGGCAGCTATACAGTGGTCCCTAGCTGGCACAGTCACAAAGTCATCCAATCTCATCTTAAATTTAACCACACTGTTGAACCTAATGCCTAACACACTGTTGAACCTAATGCCTAACCCTAATTTAACCACACTGTTGAACCTAATGCCTAACCCTAATTTAACCACACTGTTGAACCTAATGCCTAACACTAATTTAAAACACACTGTTGAACCTAATGCCTAACACTAATTTAAAACACACTGTTGAACCTAATGCCTAACCCTAATTTAAAACACCAAAAAGCACATTATTGTAAAAATGCATGAAAACAATATAGCCCCGTTTGACTTTGCCGCTGCTCTGTCTAAGGGGAAATGGCCCAGTTGTGCCTCCAGGACGAGACTCACGACAATAAAACGCCATCCGGTGGTCAAACAGTGAAACTGCACTTCCGAGGGCTCAAAAAGGATACAGTCTCCCAGAGACACGTGGTCCTTGAATATGGTGTACCTGAGAGGAGAAAACAGGAAGTCAGTCACAGAGGAAGAACACGGCCTCGACCAGATTCCTTCCGGAACGTTTCAGATAGAAATGACATGATTCCTCATTCTACATGTCACAGAGGAAGAACACGGCCTCGACCAGCTTCCTTCCGGAACGTTTCAGATAGAAATGACATGATTCCTCATTCTACATGTCACAGAGGCTTGTAGGTTCTACATTTCTACCTTAATATTCTAACACGTTACCCTGGATACAAACGTAGACGACACAGAGACCAGTCTGAATAATACAGGAGGAAGAGAAGGAGAAGTGACTCGTCATTGGTTCCAAATATGCCACAACTGACAAGTTTCTGAGTGACGCAGCGATCTAAATCAAAGTTTGTCACGTTTGTCACGTTTGCAGGCTCTAATACAACAGTGACATACTTAGTTACAGGCTCTAACCAACAGTGACATACTTAGTTACAGGCTCTAACCAACAGTGACATACTTAGTTACAGGCTCTAACCAACAGTGACATACTTAGTTACAGGCTCTAACCAACAGTGACATACTTAGTTACAGGCTCTAACCAACAGTGACATACTTAGTTACAGGCTCTAACCAACAGTGACATACTTAGTTACAGGCTCTAACCAACAGTGACATACTTAGTTACAGGCTCTAACCAACAGTGACATACTTAGTTACAGGCTCTAACCAACAGTGACATACTTAGTTACAGGCTCTAACCAACAGTGACATACTTAGTTACAGGCTCTAACCAACAGTGACATACTTAGTTACAGGCTCTAACCAACAGTGACATACTTAGTTACAGGCTCTAACCAACAGTGACATACTTAGTTACAGGCTCTAACCAACAGTGACATACTTAGTTACAGGCTCTAACCAACAGTGACATACTTAGTTACAGGCTCTAACCAACAGTGACATACTTAGTTACAGGCTCTAACCAACAGTGACATACTTAGTTACAGGCTCTAACCAACAGTGACATACTTAGTTACAGGCTCTAACCAACAGTGACATACTTAGTTACAGGCTCTAACCAACAGTGACATACTTAGTTACAGGCTCTAACCAACAGTGACATACTTAGTTACAGGCTCTAACCAACAGTGACATACTTAGTTACAGGCTCTAACCAACAGTGACATACTTAGTTACAGGCTCTAACCAACAGTGACATACTTAGTTACAGGCTCTAACCAACAGTGACATACTTAGTTACAGGCTCTAACCAACAGTGACATACTTAGTTACAGGCTCTAACCAACAGTGACATACTTAGTTACAGGCTCTAACCAACAGTGACATACTTAGTTACAGGCTCTAACCAACAGTGACATACTTAGTTACAGGCTCTAACCAACAGTGACATACTTAGTTACAGGCTCTAACCAACAGTGACATACTTAGTTACAGGCTCTAACCAACAGTGACATACTTAGTTACAGGCTCTAACCAACAGTGACATACTTAGTTACAGGCTCTAACCAACAGTGACATACTTAGTTACAGGCTCTAACCAACAGTGACATACTTAGTTACAGGCTCTAACCAACAGTGACATACTTAGTTACAGGCTCTAACCAACAGTGACATACTTAGTTACAGGCTCTAACCAACAGTGACATACTTAGTTACAGGCTCTAACCAACAGTGACATACTTAGTTACAGGCTCTAACCAACAGTGACATACTTAGTTACAGGCTCTAACCAACAGTGACATACTTAGTTACAGGCTCTAACCAACAGTGACATACTTAGTTACAGGCTCTAACCAACAGTGACATACTTAGTTACAGGCTCTAACCAACAGTGACATACTTAGTTACAGGCTCTAACCAACAGTGACATACTTAGTTACAGGCTCTAACCAACAGTGACATACTTAGTTACAGGCTCTAACCAACAGTGACATACTTAGTTACAGGCTCTAACCAACAGTGACATACTTAGTTACAGGCTCTAACCAACAGTGACATACTTAGTTACAGGCTCTAACCAACAGTGACATACTTAGTTACAGGCTCTAACCAACAGTGACATACTTAGTTACAGGCTCTAACCAACAGTGACATACTTAGTTACAGGCTCTAACCAACAGTGACATACTTAGTTACAGGCTCTAACCAACAGTGACATACTTAGTTACAGGCTCTAACCAACAGTGACATACTTAGTTACAGGCTCTAACCAACAGTGACATACTTAGTTACAGGCTCTAACCAACAGTGACATACTTAGTTACAGGCTCTAACCAACAGTGACATACTTAGTTACAGGCTCTAACCAACAGTGACATACTTAGTTACAGGCTCTAACCAACAGTGACATACTTAGTTACAGGCTCTAACCAACAGTGACATACTTAGTTACAGGCTCTAACCAACAGTGACATACTTAGTTACAGGCTCTAACCAACAGTGACATACTTAGTTACAGGCTCTAACCAACAGTGACATACTTAGTTACAGGCTCTAACCAACAGTGACATACTTAGTTACAGGCTCTAACCAACAGTGACATACTTAGTTACAGGCTCTAACCAACAGTGACATACTTAGTTACAGGCTCTAACCAACAGTGACATACTTAGTTACAGGCTCTAACCAACAGTGACATACTTAGTTACAGGCTCTAACCAACAGTGACATACTTAGTTACAGGCTCTAACCAACAGTGACATACTTAGTTACAGGCTCTAACCAACAGTGACATACTTAGTTACAGGCTCTAACCAACAGTGACATACTTAGTTACAGGCTCTAACCAACAGTGACATACTTAGTTACAGGCTCTAACCAACAGTGACATACTTAGTTACAGGCTCTAACCAACAGTGACATACTTAGTTACAGGCTCTAACCAACAGTGACATACTTAGTTACAGGCTCTAACCAACAGTGACATACTTAGTTACAGGCTCTAACCAACAGTGACATACTTAGTTACAGGCTCTAACCAACAGTGACATACTTAGTTACAGGCTCTAACCAACAGTGACATACTTAGTTACAGGCTCTAACCAACAGTGACATACTTAGTTACAGGCTCTAACCAACAGTGACATACTTAGTTACAGGCTCTAACCAACAGTGACATACTTAGTTACAGGCTCTAACCAACAGTGACATACTTAGTTACAGGCTCTAACCAACAGTGACATACTTAGTTACAGGCTCTAACCAACAGTGACATACTTAGTTACAGGCTCTAACCAACAGTGACATACTTAGTTACAGGCTCTAACCAACAGTGACATACTTAGTTACAGGCTCTAACCAACAGTGACATACTTAGTTACAGGCTCTAACCAACAGTGACATACTTAGTTACAGGCTCTAACCAACAGTGACATACTTAGTTACAGGCTCTAACCAACAGTGACATACTTAGTTACAGGCTCTAACCAACAGTGACATACTTACTTGGCTGCTGCCAACACGCTGACTCAACTCCAGCCACTTTAATAAATGGGAATTAATGTAAAATATATCACTAGCCACTTTAAACAATGCTATTTAATATAATGTTTACATACCCTACATTACTCATCTCATATGTATATACTGTACTCGATACCATCTACTGCATCTTGCCTATGCCGTTCTGTACCATCACTCATTCATATATCATTATGTACATATTATTTATCCCCTTACACTTGTGTCTATAAGGTAGTAGTTGTGGAATTGTTAGGTTAGATTATTCGTTGGTTATTACTGCATTGTCGGAACTAGAAGCACCAGCATTTCGCTACACTCGCATTAACATCTGCTAACCATGTGTATGTGACAAATACATTTGATTTGACTTACAGGCTCTGACCAACAGTGCAATTTTTAAGTCAAAAAAATAATAAAAGGTATTAGGTGAACAATAGATGAGTAAAGAAATAAGACACTGCATCTCAGTGCTAGAGGCGTCACTACAGACCCTGGTTCGATTCCAGGCCTCTACACCTGCATTGCCTGCAGTATGGGGTTTTAGGCTGGGTTTCTGTACAGCACGTTGAGATATCAGCTGATGTAAGAAGGGCATTATAAATACATTTGATTTGAATCACACCTGGCCGTGACGGAGTCACATAGGGTGACGCACTACTGGCCCAGCGCCGTCCGGGTTTGGCCGCAGAAGGCCGTCATTGGAGATAATAATAATTTGTTCTTAACTGACTTGTATAGTTACATTTAAAAAATAATTAATAAAAGTCCGTAGGCTAGGGAAGTGACTCGTCACTGGTCCGTAGGCTAGGGAAGTGACTCGTCACTGGTCCGTAGGCTAGGGAAGTGACTCGTCACTGGTCCGTAGGCTAGGAAGTGACTCGTCACTGGTCCGTAGGCTAGGAAGTGACTCGTCACTGGTCCGTAGGCTAGGAAGTGACTCGTCACTGGTCCGTAGGCTAGGGAAGTGACTCGTCACTGGTCCGTAGACTGGGAAGTGACCGTAGGCCGTAGACTAGGGAAGTGACTCGTCACTGGTCCGTAGTCTAGGGAAGTGACTCGTCACTGGTCCGTAGGCTAGGAAGTGACTCGTCACTGGTCCGTAGGTTAGGGAAGTGACTCGTCACTGGTTCGTAGGCTAGGGGAAGTGACTCCAGTGGTCCGTAGGCTAGGGAAGTGACTCGTCACTGGTTCGTAGGCTAGGGAAGTGACTCGTCACTGGTCCGTAGGCTAGGGAAGTGACTCGTCACCGTAGGCTAACTTCACTGGTCCGTAGGCTTGACTCGTCACTGGTCCGTATTGACTCTCACTGGTCCGTAGACTAGGGACTTAATTTCTTGTCACCATTTCGAGTACGATCTTGTCCCACCGTGTGCCTGTCTGGGCAGCGATGAGCTTCTTCAGGTCTCCTATAGTGTCTTCTGAGCTGGAAAGGGTTAAGGCTGTACACAGATGACTGCTATAACGACATGTTGGTATAGTGTGTCTATGCCTGCAACCTCTGAAGGTTTAGCATCTACAGACATCTATATAACCCTAACCCTCGAAAAAGGTCTGTAGTAATTTAACCTTTCGTTTTTTAAGAATTATTTCTTGCTGATATGAAAGATACATTCCTTGTTTCCAAAACCATATCGCAACGACGCGTTTTAACGTTCAGAACGAGCATCTGGGATAAGAAAAAAGTATGTGGACACCTGCTCGTCGAACATCTCATTCCAAAATCATGGTCATTAATATGGAGTTGTTCCC
>NW_026286628.1:0-1804 GCF_023373465.1 Oncorhynchus keta | reverse complement strand
CTGTCAGTACGAGATAAACAAGCGGACACACCTGCTCGTCAAACATCTCATTTCAAAATCATGTATTCATAATAAGGAGTTGGTCCCCCTTTGCTGCTATAACAGCCTCCCGCTCTTCTAGAAGGGCTTTCCCACTAGATGTAGGAACATTGCTGCTATAACAGCCTCCATTCTTCTGGGAAGGCCTTCCACTAGATGTTGGAACATTGCTGCTATAACAGCCTCCACTCTTCTGGGAAGGCTTCCACTAGATGTTGGAACATTGCTGCTATAACAGCCTCCACTCTTCTGGAAGGCTTTCACTAGATGTTGGAACATTGCTGCTATAACAGCCTCCACTCTTCTGGAAGGCTTTCCACTAGATGTTGGAACATTGCTGCTATAACAGCCTCCACTCTTCTGGGAAGGCTTTCCACTAGATGTTGGAACATTGCTGCTTTAACAGCCTCCACTCTTCTGGGAAGGCTTTCACTAGATGTTTGGAACATTGCTGCTATAACAGCCTCCATTCTTCTGGAAGGCTTTCCACTAGATGTTGGAACATTGCTGCTATAACAGCCTCCACTCTTCTGGGAAGGCTTTCCACGAGATGTTGGAACATTGCTGCTATAACAGCCCCCTCCACTCTTCTGGGAAGGCTTTCCACTAGATGTTGGAACATTGCTGCTATAACAGGCCTCCACTCTTCTGGGAAGGCTTTCCACGAGATGTTGGAACATTGCTGCTATAGCAGCCTCCCACTCTTCTGGGAAGGCTTTCCACTAGATGTTGGCTGCTATAACAGCCTCCACTCTTCTGGGAAGGCTTTCCACTATTCTCAGCTGCTGCTATAAAACAGCCTCCACTCTTCTGGGAAGGCTTTCCACTAGATGTTGGAACATTGCTGCTATAACAGCCTCCACTCTTCTGGAAAGGCTTTCCACTAGATGTTGGAACATTGCTGCTATAACAGCCTCCACTCTTCTGGGAAGGCTTTCCTAGATGATGGAACATTGCTGCTATAACAACTCCACTCTTCTGGGAAGGCTTTCCACTAGATGTTGGAACATTGCTGCTATAACAGCCTCCCACTCTTCTGGGAAGGCTTTCCACTAGATGGAACATTGCTGCTATAACAGCCTCACTCTTCTGGGGAAGGCTTTCCACTAGATGTTGGAACATTGCTGCTATAACAGCCTCCATTCTTCTGGAAGGCTTTCCACTAGATGTTTGGAACATTGTTGCTATAACAGCCTCCATTCTTCTGGGAAGGCTTTCCACGAGATGTTGGAACATTGCTGCTATAACAGCCTCCACTCTTCCTCCTTCCACTAGATGTAGGAACATTGCTGCTATAACAGTCACTCTTCTGGGAAGGCTTTCCAGATGTTGGAACATTGCTGCTATAACAGCCTCCATTCTTCTGGGAAGGCTTTCCACTAGATGTTGGAACATTGCTGCTATAACAGCCTCCACTCTTCTGGAAGGCTTTCCACTAGATGTTGGAACATTGCTGCTATAACAGCCTCCACTCTTCTGGGAAGGCTTTCCACTAGATGCTGGAACATTGCTCAGGACCCTTCCATTCGGCCACAAAAATAAATGAGAGTCGGGCACTGATGTTGGACAGTCAGGCCTGGCGCTCACGAGTCGGCGCGATTTCCCAACGGTACAAAGGTGTTGATGGGGTTGAGGTCAGGGCTCTGTGCAGGCCAGTCAGATCTTCCACTGATCGACGGCCGTTTCCTGTATGGACTTCGTTTTGTGCGAACATTGTCATGCTGAAACAGGGAAAGGACCTTCCCCAAATCCTGGACAGAGACAA
>NW_026286627.1:0-12231 GCF_023373465.1 Oncorhynchus keta | reverse complement strand
TCTCTATTGAATTATCACTGACCAGCAAGATCTACTGTCTATTATATTATGACATACCAGCTAGAACTACCGTCTCTATAAAATTATGACAGACCAGCTAGATCTACTGTCGCTATTATATTATGAAAGACCAAGATCTACTGTCTCTATTATATTTTGACAGACCAGCTAGATCTACTGTCTCTGTTATATTTTGACAGACCAGCTTGATCTATTGTCTCTATTATATTATGACATACCAGCTAGATCTACTGTCTCTATTATATTATGACAGACCAGCTCGATCTATTGTATTATGACAGACAAGCTAGATCTACTGTCTCTATTGTATTATGACAGATCAGCTAGATCTACTGTCTCTATTATATTATGACAGACCAGCTAGATCTACTGTCTCTATTATATTATGACAGACCAGCTAGAACTACTGTCTCTGTTATATTTTGACAGACCAGCTTGATCTACTGTCTCTATTATACTATGACAGACCAGCTATAGCTACTGTCTCTATTATAATATGACAGACCAGCTAGATCTACTGTCTCTATTGTATTATGACAGATCGGCTAGATCTACTGCCTTATATTGTATTTTGACAGACAAGCTAGATCTACTGTCTCTATTGTATTATGACAGACCAGCTAGATCTACTGTCTCTATTGAATTATCACAGACCAGCAAGATCTACTGTCTCTATTGTATTATGACAGACCAGCTAGATCTA
This sequence comes from Oncorhynchus keta, assembly GCF_023373465.1. Lineage (NCBI taxonomy): Eukaryota > Metazoa > Chordata > Actinopteri > Salmoniformes > Salmonidae > Oncorhynchus > Oncorhynchus keta. The sequence continues at coordinate 11,507 of NW_026286627.1, read as the reverse complement.
CTGTCTCTATTGTATTTTGACAGACCAGCTAGATCTACTGTCTCTGTTATATTCTTTGACAGACCAGCTGGAACTACTGTCTCTGTTATATTTGACAGACCAGCTAGAACTACTGTCTCTGTTATATTTTGACAGACCAGCTTGATCTATTGTCTCTATTATATTATGACATACCAGCTAGATCTACTGTCTCTATTATATTATGACAGACCAGCTAGATCTATTGTCTCTATTATATTATGACATACCAGCTGTAGATCTACTGTCTCTATTATATTATGACAGACCAGCTCGATCTATTGTATTAAGACAGACCAGCTAGATCTACTGTCTCTATTGTATTATGACAGATCAGCTAGATCTACTGTCTCTATTATATTATGACAGACCAGCTAGATCTACTGTCTCTATTATATTATGACAGACCAGCTAGAACTACTGTCTCTGTTATATTTTGACAGACCAGCTTGATCTACTGTCTCTATTATACTATGACAGACCAGCTATAGCTACTGTCTCTATTATAATATGACAGACCAGCCAGATCTACTGTCTCTATTGTATTATGACACATCGGCTAGATCTACTGTCTCTATTACTATGACAGACAAGCTAGATCTACTGTCTCTCATTGTATTGTGACAGACCAGCTAGATCTACTGTCTCTATTGAATTATGACAGACCAGCTAGATCTACTGTCTCTATTGTATTATGACAGACCAGCTAGATCTACTGTCTCTATTATATTTTGACAGACCAGCTAGATCTACTGTCTCTGTTATATTTTGACAGACCAGCTGGAACTACTGTCTCTGTTATATTTTGACAGACCAGCTGGAACTACTGGGTTCCTGTTATATTTTGACAGACCAGCTAGAACTACTGTCTCTGGACAGACCAGTTTATATTGTTGACAGACTACAGCTTGTCTCTATTATATTATACTACTGTCTCTATTATAACAGACAGACCAGACAGACCAGCCAGATCTACTGTCTCTATTGTATTATGACAGATCAGCTAGATCTACTATCTCTATTGTATTATGACAGACCAGCTAGATATACTGTCTCTATTGTATTTTGACAGACCAGCTTGATCTACTGTCTCTATTGAATTATCACAGACCAGCAAGATCTACTGTCTCTATTGTATTATGACAGACCAGCTAGATCTACTGTCTCTATTATATTATGACATACCAGCTAGATCTACTGTCTCTATAATGTTATGACAGACCAGCTTAGATCCACTGTCGCTATTATATTATGAAAGACCAAGATCTACTGTCTCTATTATATTTTGACAGACCAGCCAGATCTACTGTCTCTGTTATATTTTGACAGACCAGCTAGATCTACTGTCTCTGTTATATTTTGACAGACCAGCTAGAACTACTCTCTGTTATATTTTGGACAGACCAGCTTGATCTATTGTCTCTATTATATTATGACATACCAGCTAGATCTACTGTCTCTATTATATTATGACAGACCAGCTAGATCTACTGTCTCTATTGTATTATGACAGATCAGCTAGATCTACTGTCTCTATTGTATTATGACATATCAGCTAGATCAACTGTCTCTATTATATTATGACTGACCAGCTAGATCTACTGTCTCTATTATATTATGACAGACCAGCTAGAACTACTGTCTCTGTTATATTTTGACAGACCAGCTTGATCTACTGTCTCTATTATACTATGACAGACCAGCTATAGCTACTGTCTCTATTATAATATGACAGACCAGCTAGATCTACTGTCTCTATTGTATTATGACAGATCGGCTAGATCTACTGTCTCTATTGTATTATGACAGACCAGCTAGATCTACTGTCTCTATTGAATTATCACAGACCAGCAAGATCTACTGTCTCTATTGTATTATGACAGACCAGCTAGATCTACCGTCTCTATTATATTATGACAGACCAGGTAGATCTACAGTCTCTATTGTATTATCACAGACCAGCAAGATCTACTGTCTCTATTGTATTATGACAGATCAGCTAGATCTACTGTCTCTATTGTATTATGACAGACCAGCTAGATCTACTGTCTCTATTATATTATGACAGACCAGCTAGAACTACTGTCTCTGTTATATTTTGACAGACCAACTTGATCTACTGTCTCTATTATACTATGACAGACCAGCTATAGCTACTGTCTCTGTTAAATTTTGACAGACCAGCTTGATCTACTGTCTCTATTATATTATGACAGACCAGCTTGATCTACTGTCTCTATTATATTACGACAGACCAGGTAGATCTACAGTCTCTATTGTATTATGACAGACCAGCTAGATCTACTGTCTCTATTGTATTATGACAGACCAGCTAGATCTACTGTCTCTATTGTATTATGACAGACCAGCTAGATCTACTGTCTCTATTGTATTATGACAGACCAGCTAGATCTACAGTCTCTATTGTATTATGACGGATCAGTTAGATCTACTGTCTCTATTATATTATGACAGACCAGCTAGATCTACTGTCGCTATTGTATTATGACAGACCAGCTAGATCTACTGTTTCTATTATATTTTGACAGACCAGCTTGATCTACTGTCTCTATTATATTATGACAGACCAGGGAGATCTACAGTCTCTATTGTATTATCACAGACCAGCAAGATCTACTGTCTCTATTGTATTATGACAGATCAGCTAGATCTACTGTCTCTATTATATTATGACAGACCAGCTAGATCTACTGTCTCTATTATACTATGACAGACCAGCTATAGCTACTGTCTCTGTTAAATTTTGACAGACCAGCTTGATCTACTGTCTCTATTATATTATGACAGACCAGCTTGATCTACTGTCTCTATTATATTATGACAGACCAGCTAGATCTACTGTCTCTATTGTATTATGACAGACCAGCTAGATCTACAGTCTCTACTGTATTATGACGGATCAGCTAGATCTACTGTCGCTATTGTATTATGACAGACCAGCTAGATCTACTGTTTCTATTATATTTTGACAGACCAGCTTGATCTACTGTCTCTATTATATTATGACAGACCAGGGAGATCTACAGACTCTATTGTATTATCACAGACCAGCAAGATCTACTGTCTCTATTGTATTATGACAGATCAGCTAGATCTACTGTCTCTATTATATTATGACAGACCAGCTAGATCTACTGTCTCTATTATACTATGACAGACCAGCTAGATCTACTGTCTCTATTATACTATGACAGACCAGCTATAGCTACTGTCTCTGTTAAATTTTGACAGACCAGCTTGATCTACTGTCTCTATTATACTATGACAGACCAGCTTGATCTACTGTCTCTATTATACTATGACAGACCATCTATAGCTACTGTCTCTATTATATTATGACAGACCAGCTTGATCTACTGTCTCTATTATATTATGAAAGACCAGGTAGATCTACAGTCTCTATTGTATTATCACAGACCAGCAAGATCTACTGTCTCTATTGTATTATGACAGATCAGCTAGATCTACTGTCGCTATTGTATTATGACAGACCAGCTAGATCTACTGTTTCTATTATATTTTGACAGACCAGCTTGATCTACTGTCTCTATTATATTATGACAGACCAGGGAGATCTACAGACTCTATTGTATTATCACAGACCAGCAAGATCTACTGTCTCTATTGTATTATGACAGATCAGCTAGATCTACTGTCTCTATTATATTATGACAGATCAGCTAGATCTACTGTCTCTATTGTATTATGACAGACCAGCTAGATCTACTGTCTCTATTGAATTATCACAGACCAGCAAGATCTACTGTCTCTATTGTATTATGACAGACCAGCTAGATCTACCGTCTCTATTATATTATGACATACAAGCTAGATCTACCGTCTCTATAATATTATGACAGACCAGCTAGATTTACTGTCGCTATTATATTTTGACAGACCAGCTAGATCTACTGTCTCTGTCATATTTTGACAGACCAGCTAGATCTACTGTCTCTGTTATATTATGACAGACCAGCTTGATCTACTGTCTCTATTATATTATGACAGACCAGGTAGATCTACTGTCTCTATTGTATTTTTTAAGACCAGCTTGATCTACTGTCTCTATTATATTATGACAGACCAGGTAGATCTACTGTCTCTATTGTATTATGACAGACCAACTAGATCTACTGTCGCTATTATATTTTGACAGACCAGCTAGATCTACTGTCTCTATTATATTATGACAGACAAGATAGATCTACTGTCTCTATTATAATATGACAGACCAGCTAGATCTACTGTCTCTATTATATTATGACAGACCAGCTAGATCTACTGTCTCTATTATATTATGACAGACCAGCTAGATCTACTGTCTCTATTGTATTATGACAGACCAGCTAGATCTACTGTCTCTATTGTATTATGAGGATCAGCTAGATCTACTGTCTCTATTATATTATGACAGATCAGCTAGATCTACTGTCTCTATTATATTATGACAGACCAGCTAGATCTACTGTCTCTATTGTATTATGACAGACCAGCTAGATTTTCTGGCTCTATTATATGACAGACCAGCTAGATCTACTGTCTCTATTATATTATGACAGACCAGCTTGATCTACTGTCTCTATTATATTATGACAGACCAGCTAGATCTACTGTCTCTATTATATTATGACAGACCAGCTAGATCTACTCTCTCTATTATATTATGACAGACCAGGGAGATCTACAGTCTCTATTGTATTATCACAGACCAGCAAGATCTACTGTCTCTATTGTATTATGACAGATCAGCTAGATCTACTGTCTCTATTATATTATGACAGACCAGCGAGATCTACTGTCTCTATTATACTATGACAGACCAGCTATAGCTACTGTCTCTGTTAAATGTTGACAGACCAGCTTGATCTACTGTCTCTATTATATTATGACAGACCAGGGAGATCTACAGTCTCTATTGTATTATCACAGACCAGCAAGATCTACTGTCTCTATTGTATTATGACAGACCAGATAGATCTACTGTCTCTATTATAATATGACAGACCAGCTAGATCTACTGTCTCTATTATATTATGACAGATCAGCTAGAACTACTGTCTCTGTTATATTTTGACAGACCAGCTTGATCTATTGTCTCTATTATATTATGACATACCAGCTAGATCTACTGTCTCTATTATATTATGACAGACCAGCTAGATCTACTGTCTCTATTATATTATGACAGACCAGCTAGATCTACTGTCTCTATTGTATTATGACAGACCAGCTAGATCTACTGTCTCTATTATAATATGACAGACCAGCTAGATCTACTGTCTCTATTGTATTATGACAGATCAGCTAGATCTACTGTCTCTATTGTATTATGACAGACCAGCTACATATACTGTCTCTATTGTATTATGACAGACCAGCTAGATCTACTGTCTCTATTGAATTATCACAGACCAGCAAGATCTACTGTCTCTATTGTATTATGACAGACCAGCTAGATCTACTGTCTCTATTATATTATGACATACCAGCTAGATCTACTGTCTCTATAATGTTATGACAGACCAGCTAGATCCACTGTCGCTATTATATTATGAAAGACCAAGATCTACTGTCTCTATTATATTTTGACAGACCAGCCAGATCTACTGTCTCTGTTATATTTTGACAGACCAGCTAGATCTACTGTCTCTGTTATATTTTGACAGACCAGCTAGAACTACTCTCTGTTATATTTTGACAGACCAGCTTGATCTATTGTCTCTATTATATTATGACATACCAGCTAGATCTACTGTCTCTATTATATTATGACAGACCAGCTAGATCTACTGTCTCTATTGTATTATGACAGATCAGCTAGATCTACTGTCTCTATTATATTTTGACAGACCAGCTTGATCTATTGTCTCTATTATATTATAATATACCAGCTAGATCTACTGTCTCTATTATATTATGACAGACCAGCTTGATCTATTGTCTCTATTATATTATAATATACCAGCTAGATCTACTGTCTCTATTATATTATGACAGACCAGCTAGATCTACTGTCTCTATTATATTATGACAGACCAGCTAGATCTACTGTCTCTATTATATTATGACAGACCAGCTAGATCTACTGTCTCTATTGTATGATGACAGACCAGGTAGATCTACTGTCTCTGTTATAATATGACAGACCAGCTAGATCTACTGTCTCTGTTGTATTATGACAGATCAGCTAGATCTACTGTCTCTATTGTATTATGACAGACCAGCTAGATCTACTGTCTCTATTGTATTATGACAGACCAGCTAGATCTACTGTCTCTATTGAATTATGACACAGACCAGCAAGATCTACTGTCTCTATTGTATTATGACAGACCAGCTAGATCTACCGTCTCTATTATATTATGACATACCAGCTAGATCTACCGTCTCTATAATATTATGACAGACCAGCTAGATCTACTGTCGCTATTATATTATGAAGACCAAGATCTACTGTCTCTATTATATTTTGACAGACCAGCTAGATCTACTGTCTCTGTTATATTTTGACAGACCAGCTTGATCTATTGTCTCTATTATATTATGACATACCAGCTAGATCTACTGTCTCTATTATATTATGACAGACCAGCTCTATCTATTGTATTATGACAGACCAGCTAGATCTATTGTCTCTATTATATTATAATATACCAGCTAGATCTACTGTCTCTATTATATTATGACAGACCAGCTAGATCTACTGTCTCTATTATATTATGACAGACCAGCTAGATCTACTGTCTCTATTGTATTATGACAGACCAGCTAGATCTACTGTCTCTATTATAATATGACAGACCAGCTAGATCTACTGTCTCTGTTGTATTATGACAGATCAGCTAGATCTACTGTCTCTATTGTATTATGACAGACCAGCTAGATCTACTGTCTCTATTGTATTATGACAGACCAGCTAGATCTACTGTCTCTATTGAATTATCACAGACCAGCTAGATCTACTGTCTCTATTGTATTATGACAGACCAGCTAGATCTACAGTCTCTATTATATTATGACATACCAGCTAGATCTACTGTCTCTATATATATGACAGACCAGCTAGATCTACTGTCTATTATATTATGAAAGACCAAGATCTACTGTCTCTATTATATTTTGACAGACCAGCTAGATCTACTGTCTCTGTTATATTTTGACAGACCAGCTTGATCTATTGTCTCTATTATATTATGACATACCAGCTAGATCTACTGTCTCTATTATATTATGACAGACCAGCTCGATCTATTGTATTATGACAGACCAGCTAGATCTACTGTCTCTATTGTATTATGACAGATCAGCTAGATCTACTGTCTCTATTATATTATGACAGACCAGCTAGATCTACTGTCTCTATTATATTATGACAGACCAGCTAGAACTACTGTCTCTGTTATATTTTGACAACCAGCTTGATCTACTGTCTCTATTATACTATGACAGACCAGCTATAGCTACTGTCTCTATTATAATATGACAGACCAGCTAGACCTACTGTCTCTATTGTATTATGACAGATCGGCTAGATCTACTGTCTCTATTGTATTATGACAGACAAGCTAGATCTACTGTCTCTATTGTATTATGACAGACCAGCTAGATCTACTGTCTCTATTGAATTATCACAGACCAGCAAGATCTACTGTCTCTATTGTATTATGACAGACCAGCTAGATCTACTGTCTCTGTTATATTTTGACAGACCAGCTGGAACTACTGTCTCTGTTATATTTTGACAGACCAGCTATAACTACTGTCTGTTATATTATGACAGACCAGCTAGATCTACTGTCTCTATTATATTATGACAGACCAGCTAGATCTATTGTCTCTATTATATTATGACATACCAGCTAGATCTACTGTCTCTATTATATTATGACAGACCAGCTCGATCTATTGTATTATGACAGACCAGCTAGATCTACTGTCTCTATTGTATTATGACAGATCAGCTAGATCTACTGTCTCTATTATATTATGACAGACCAGCTAGATCTACTGTCTCTATTATATTATGACAGATCAGCTAGAACTACTGTCTCTATTGTATTATGACAGACCAGCTAGATCTACCGTCTCTATTATATTATGACATACCAGCTAGATCTACCGTCTCTATAATATTATGACAGACCAGCTAGATCTACTGTCGCTATTATATTATGAAAGACCAAGATCTACTGTCTCTATTATATTTTGACAGACCAGCTAGATCTACTGTCTCTGTTATATTTTGACAGACCAGCTTGATCTATTGTCTCTATTATATTATGACATACCAGCTAGATCTACTGTCTCTATTATATTATGACAGACCAGCTCGATCTATTGTATTATGACAGACCAGCTAGATCTATTGTCTCTATTATATTATAATATACCAGCTAGATCTACTGTCTCTATTATATTATGACAGACCAGCTAGATCTACTGTCTCTATTATATTATGACAGACCAGCTAGATCTACTGTCTCTATTGTATTATGACAGACCAGCTAGATCTACTGTCTCTATTATAATATGACAGACCAGCTAGATCTACTGTCTCTGTTATATATTATGACGATCAGCTAGATCTACTGTCTCTATTGTATTATGACAGACCAGCTAGATCTACTGTCTCTATTGTATTATGACAGACCAGCTAGATCTACTGTCTCTATTGAATTATCACAGACCAGCAAGATCTACTGTCTCTATTGTATTATGACAGACCAGCTAGATCTACCGTCTCTATTATATTATGACATACCAGCTAGATCTACCGTCTCTATAATATTATGACAGACCAGCTAGATCTACTGTCGCTATTATATTATGACAGACCAGCTAGATCTACTGTCTCTATTATATTTTGACAGACCAGCTAGATCTACTGTCTCTATTATATTATGACAGACCAGCTTGATCTATTGTCTCTATTATTTATGACATACCAGCTAGATCTACTGTCTCTATTATATTATGACAGACCAGCTAGATCTCGATCTATTATATTATGACAGACCAGCTAGATCTACTGTCTCTATTATATTATGACAGACCAGCTAGATCTACTGTCTCTATTATATTATGACAGACCAGCTAGATCTACTGTCTCTATTATATTATGACAGACCAGCTAGAACTACTGTCTCTGTTATATTTTGACAGACCAGCTAGATCTACTGTCTCTATTATACTATGACAGACCAGCTATAGCTACTGTCTCTATTATATTATGACAGACCAGCTAGATCTACTGTCTCTATTGTATTATGACAGATCGGCTAGATCTATTGATGACAGACCAGCTACTGTCTCTATTGTATTATGACAGACCAGCTAGATCTACTGTCTCTATTGAATTATGACAGACCAGCAAGATCTACTGTCTCTATTATATTATGACAGACCAGCTAGATCTACTGTCTCTATTATATTATGACAGACCAGCTAGATCTACTGTCTCTATTATATTTTGACAGACCAGCTAGATCTACTGTCTCTATTATATTATGACAGACCAGCTAGATCTACTGTCTCTATTATATTATGACAGACCAGCTAGATCTATTGTCTCTATTATATTATGACATACCAGCTAGATCTACTGTCTCTATTATATTATGACAGACCAGCTCTGATCTATTGTATTTTGACAGACCAGCTAGATCTACTGTCTCTATTGTATTATGACAGATCCAGCTAGATCTACTGTCTCTATTATATTATGACAGACCAGCTAGATCTACTGTCTCTATTATATTATGACAGACCAGCTAGAACTACTGTCTCTGTTATATTTTGACAGACCAGCTTGATCTACTGTCTCTATTATATTATGACAGACCAGCTATATCTACTGTCTCTATTATAATATGACAGACCAGCTAGAGCTACTGTCTCTATTATATTATGACAGACCAGCTAGATCTACTGTCTCTATTGTATTATGACAGACCAGCTAGATCTACTGTCTCTATTATATTATGACAGACCAGCTAGAACTACTGTCTCTATTGTATTATGACAGACCAGCTAGATCTACTGTCTCTATTATATTATGACAGACCAGCTAGATCTACTGTCTCTATTGAATTATCACAGACCAGCAAGATCTACTGACTCTATTATATTATGACAGACCAGCTAGATCTACTGTCTCTATTATATTATGACAGACCAGCTAGATCTACTGTCTCTATAATGTTATGACAGACCAGCTAGATCCACTGTCGCTATTATATTATGAAAGACCAAGATCTACTGTCTCTATTATATTTTGACAGACCAGCTAGATCTACTGTCTCTATTATATTTTGACAGACCAGCTAGATCTACTGTCTCTATTATATTTTGACAGACCAGCTAGAACTACTCTCTATTATATTATGACAGACCAGCTTGATCTACTGTCTCTATTATATTATGACAGACCAGCTAGATCTACTGTCTCTATTGTATTTTGACAGACCAGCTAGATCTACTGTCTCTATTGTATTATGACAGACCAGCTAGATCTACTGTCTCTATTATATTATGACAGACCAGCTTGATCTACTGTCTCTATTATATTATGACAGACCAGCTAGATCTACTGTCTCTATTATATTATGACAGACCAGCTAGAACTACTGTCTCTGTTATATTTTGACAGACCAGCTATCTACTGTCTCTATTATACTATGACAGACCAGCTATAGCTACTGTCTCTATATAATATGACAGACCAGCTAGATCTACTGTCTCTATTATATTATGACAGACCAGCTAGATCTACTGTCTCTATTGTATTATGACAGACCAGCTAGATCTGTCTCTATTGAATTATCACAGAACAGCCAAGATCTACTGTCTCTATTGTATTATGACAGACCAGCTAGATCTACTGTCTCTATTATATTATGACAGACCAGCTAGATCTACTGTCTCTATTGTATTATGACAGATCAGCTAGATCTACTGTCTCTGTTATATTTTGACAGACCAGCTTGATCTACTGTCTCTATTATATTTTGACAGACCAGCTAGATCTACTGTCTCTATTATATTTTGACAGACCAGATTGATCTGTCTCTATTATGCTATGACAGACCGGCTATAGCTGCTGTCTCTATTATAATATGACAGACCAGCTAGATCTACTGTCTCTATTATATTATGACAGACCAGCTAGATCTACTGTCTCTATTGTATTATGACAGACCAGCTAGATCTACTGTCTCTATTATAATATGACAGACCAGCTAGATCTACTGTCTCTATTGTATTATGACAGATCAGCTAGATCTACTGTCTCTATTGTATTATGACAGACCAGCTAGATATACTGTCTCTATTGTATTATGACAGACCAGCTAGATCTACTAGTCTCTATTCAGATATCACAGACCAGCAAGATCTACTGTCTCTATTGTATTATGACAGACCAGCTAGATCTACTGTCTCTATTATATTATGACATACCAGCTAGATCT
>NW_026286626.1:0-2500 GCF_023373465.1 Oncorhynchus keta | reverse complement strand
ATGAGAATAGGGCCTACCTCATTCTGCCATCCCCGTCAACAACGCCTCCCTCTTACACCAGTCTGTTGATGAGAATAGGGCCCTGCCTCATTCTGCCATCCCCGTCCACAACGCCCTCGTAAAACACCAGTCTGTTGATGAGAATAGGGCCTACCTCATTCTGCCATCCACGTCCACAACTCCCTCGTAAAACACCAGTCTGTTGATGAGAATAGGGCCTACCCTCATTCTGCCATCCCGGTCAACAACGCCTCTAAACACCAGTCTGTTGATGAGAATAGGCCTACCTCATTCTGCATCCTAGAGCCACAACGCCTCGTAAAACACCAGTCTGTTGATGAGAATAGGGCCGACCTCATTCTGCCATCCCGGCCACAACGCCTAGTAAAACACCCAGTCTGTTGATGAGAATAGGACCTACCTCATTCTGCCATCCCAGCGTCCACAACTCCCTTGTAAAACACTGATGTCTGTTGATGAGAATAGGACCTACCTCATTCTGCCATCCCGGCCACAACGCCTCGTAAAACACCAGTCTGTTGATGAGAATAGGACCTACCTCATTCTGCCATCCGCGTCCACAACTCCCTTGTAAAACACCAGTCTGTTGATGAGAATAGGGCCTACCTCATTCTGCCATCCCCGTCCACAACGCCTCGTAAAACACCAGTCTGTTGATGAGAATAGGGCCGACCTCATTCTGCCATCCCGGTCAACAACGCCCTCGTAAAACACCAGTCTGTTGATGAGAATAGGGCTCACATTCATTCTGCCATCCCCGTCCACAACGCCCTCGTAAAACACCAGTCTGTTGATGAGAATAGGGCCTACCTCATTCTGCCATCCCCGTCTACAACGCCCCTCGTAAAACACCAGTCTGTTGATGAGAATAGGGCCTTACCTCATTCTGCCATCCCCGTCCACAACGCCTCGTAAAACACCAGTCTGTTGATGAGAATAGGGCCTACCTCATTCTGCCATCCCCGTCCACAAACGCCCTCATAAAACACCAGTCTGTTGATGAGAATAGGGCCTACCTCATTCTGCCATCCCCGTCCACAACGCCCTCGTAAAACACCAGTCTGTTGATGAGAATAGGGCCGACCTCATTCTGCCATCCTAGGCCACAACGCCCTCGTAAAACACCAGTCTGTTGATGAGAATAGGGCCGACCTCATTCTGCCATCCCCGTCCACAACGCCCTCGTAACACACCAGTCTGTTGATGAGAATAGGGCCGACCTCATTCTGCCATCTAGGCCACAACGCCCTCTTAAAACACAGTCTGTTGATGAGAATAGGGCCTACCTCATTCTGCCATCCCCGTCCACAACGCCCTCGTAAAACACCAGTCTGTTGATGAGAATAGGGCCTACCTCATTCTGCCATCCCCGTCCACAACGCCCTCGTAAAAAACACCAGTCTGTTGATGAGAATAGGGCCTACCTCATTCTGCCATCCTCGTCCACAACGCCTCGTAAAACACCAGTCTGTTGATGAGAATAGGGCCGACCTCATTCTGCCATCCCCGTCCACAACGCCCTCGTAAAACACCAGTCTGTTGATGAGAATGAGGCCGACCTCATTCTGCCATCCCCGTCCACAACGCCCATAAACGTAAAACACCAGTCTGTTGATGAGAATAGGGCCGACCTCATTCTGCCATCCCACCACAACGCCCTCGTAAACACCAGTCTGTTGATGAGAATAGGGCCTACCTCATTCTGCCATCCCCGTCCACAAACGCCCTCGTAAAACACCAGTCTGTTGATGAGAACAGGGCCCGACCTCATTCTGCCATCCCGTCAGCAACGCCCTCGTAAAACACCAGTCTGTTGATGAGAATAGGGCCGACCTCATTCTGCCATCCTAGGCCACAACGCCCTCGTAAAACACCAGTCTGTTGATGAGAATAGGACCTACCTCATTCTGCCATCCCCGTCCTTAAAAAACACCAGTCTGTTGTTGAGGCCAAGACTCGTAAAACTCCCTCGTAAACCAGTCTGTTGATGAGAATAGGGCCGACCTCATTCTGCCATCCCCGTCCACAACTCCCTCGTAAAACACCAGTCTGTTGATGAGAATAGGGCCGACCTCATTCTGCCATCCTAGGCCACAACGCCCTCGTAAAACACCAGTCTGTTGATGAGAATAGGGCCGACCTCATTCTGCCATCCCCGTCCACAACGCCCTCGTAACACACCAGTCTGTTGATGAGAATAGGGCCGACCTCATTCTGCCATCCTAGGCCACAACGCCCTCTTAAAACACCAGTCTGTTGATGAGAATAGGGCCTACCTCATTCTGCCATCCCCGTCCACAACACCCTCGTAAAACACCAGTCTGTTGATGAGAATAGGGCCGACCTCATTCTGCCATCCCCGTCCACAACGCCCTCGTAAAACACCAGTCTGTTGATGAGAATAGGGCCTACCTCATTCTGCCATCCCCGTCCACAACGCCCTCGTAAAACACCAGTCTGTTGATGAGAATAGGGCCGA
>NW_026286625.1:0-6334 GCF_023373465.1 Oncorhynchus keta | reverse complement strand
CCTCCTCCCATCTCTCTCCTCCCTCCCTCTCTCCTCTCTCTCCCTCTCTCTCCCTCCCTCTCTCCCTCTCACCCACCATCTCTCCCACCATCTCCTCCCATCTCTCCCTCCCTCCCTCTCATCTCCCAGTCTGAATGTTATCTCTGTGTTTATTCTAGGTGGCCTGCATGCAGCCTCATCAATGCTCTGGTGACGCCTCCAGACGAGCTGGACTTCAGGCTTCACATCAGGAATGAGTTTATTCGCTCCGGCCTCAGAGAGATTTTACCGGTAAGCTGAGCATCGTTGTTCGGCCTCAGAGAGATTTTACCGGTAAGCTGAGCATCGTTGTTCGGCCTCAGAGAGAGATTTTACCGGTAAGCTGAGCATCGTTGTTCCGGCCTCAGAGAGATTTTACCGGTAAGCTGAGCATCGTTGCTCCGGCCTCAGAGAGATTTTACCGGTAAGCTGAGCATCGTTGCTCGGCCTCAGAGAGATTTTACCGGTAAGCTGAGCATCGTTGCTCCGGCCTCAGAGAGATTTTACCGGTAAGCTGAGCATCGTTGCTCCGGCCTCAGAGAGATTTTACCGGTAAGCTGAGCATCGTTGCTCCGGCCTCAGAGAGATTTTACTGGTAAGCTGAGCATCGTTGCTCCGGCCTCAGAGAGATTTTACTGTAAGCTGAGCATCGTTGCTCCGGCCTCAGAGAGATTTTACCGGTAAGCTGAGCATCGTTGCTCCGGCCTCAGAGAGATTTTACCGGTAAGCTGAGCATCGTTGCTCCGGCCTCAGAGAGATTTTACCGGTAAGCTGAGCATCGTTGCTCCGGCCTCAGAGAGATTTTACCGGTAAGCTGAGCATCGTTGCTCCGGCCTCAGAGAGATTTTACCGTAAGCTGAGCATCGTTGCTCCGGCCTCAGAGAGATTTTACCGGTAAGCTGAGCATCGTTGCTCCGGCCTCAGAGAGATTTTACCGGTAAGCTGAGCATCGTTGCTCCGGCCTCAGAGAGATTTTACCGGTAAGCTGAGCATCGTTGCTCCGGCCTCAGAGAGATTTTACCGTAAGCTGAGCATCGTTGCTCCGGCCTCAGAGAGATTTTACCGGTAAGCTGAGCATCGTTGCTCCGGCCTCAGAGAGATTTTACCGTAAGCTGAGCATCGTTGCTCCGGCCTCAGAGAGATTTTACCGGTAAGCTGAGCATCGTTGCTCCGGCCTCAGAGAGATTTTACCGTAAGCTGAGCATCGTTGTTCGGCCTCAGAGAGATTTTACCGGTAAGCTGAGCATCGTTGCTCCGGCCTCAGAGAGATTTTACCGGTAAGCTGAGCATCGTTGCTCCGGCCTCAGAGAGATTTTACCGGTAAGCTGAGCATCGTTGCTCCGGCCTCAGAGAGATTTTACCGGTAAGCTGAGCATCGTTGCTCCGGCCTCAGAGAGATTTTACCGGTAAGCTGAGCATCGTTGCTCCGGCCTCAGAGAGATTTTACCGGTAAGCTGAGCATCGTTGCTCCGGCCTCAGAGAGATTTTACCGGTAAGCTGAGCATCGTTGCTCCGGCCTCAGCCGTATGGCTATAAGCCACGTACACATTCATATTTAAATTAGTTGTCCACTTGAGTGAAATGTAGTATAATAATTTATAAGGCTCGGAGGAGAGGTCGCACGTCTCTGTCAATGCTGTTCGCCAGGCAGCCAATCGGAGAGCGTTGCTACGAGGCGGCTGGTTGTGTTGTCTGTCCCGCGGGCTCTCTCTCTCTCTCTCTCTCACCGCCCGCCCTAAACATTTACCTTCTATCAACAACGCCAGAAGCAAGAACACACACACACCATATGACAGAACACACACACACACACACACACACACACACACACACACACACACACACACACACACACACACACACACACACACACACACCACAATCACAGAACACACACACACCACAATGACAGAACACACACACACACACCACAATGACAGAACACACACACACACAAACAACACAGCTCACATAAACATACACACACACACACACACACACACACACACACACACACACACACACACACACACACACACACACACACACACACCACAATCATAGGACACACACACACCACAATGACAGAACACACACACACACACTACAATCACAGAACACACACACACACATAACAACACAGCCTACATAAAACATAATACACACATACACACACACACACACACACTACACACACACACACACACACACACACACACACACACACACACACACACACACACACACTCAGGCAAACAAACAACGTCAGTGGCAGCAGTAATCAGCCACCGCAGCGCTGTCTGCATCCCAAACGGCTCCCTACACAGTGTACCACTTTATTCCACAGATCCAATGTGCCCTGGTCAAAACTAGTGCACTAAAATTAACAGGGTGCCATTTTGGGACGCATGCCCTGCTGTCTGGTGTTTTAGGGGGTCTAGAGGGAGGGTAATGTTCTGTCTGGGGTTTTAGGGGGTCTAGAGGAGGGTAATGTTCTGTCTGGTGTTTTAGGGGGTCTAGAGGAGGGTAATGTTCTGTCTGGGGTTTTAGGGGGTCTAGAGGAGGGTAATGTTCTGTCTGGGGTTTTAGGGGGTCTAGAGGAGGGTAATGTTTTAGGGGGTCTAGAGGAGGGTAATGTTCTGTCTGGGGTTTTAGGGGGTCAAGAGGAGGGCAATGTTCTGTCTGGAGTTTTAGGGGGTCGAGAGGAGGGTAATGTTCTGTCCGGTGTTTTAGGGGGTCTAGAGGAGGGTAATGTTCTGTCTGGTGTTTTAGGGGGTCTAGAGGAGGGTAATGTTCTGTCTGGAGTTTTAGGGGGTCTAGAGGAGGGCAATGTTCTGTCTGGAGTTTTAGGGGGTCTAGAGGAGGGTAATGTTCTGTCTGGGGTTTTAGGGGGTCGAGAGGAGGGTAATGTTCTGTCCGGTGTTTTAGGGGGTCTAGAGGAGGGTAATGTTCTGTCTGGTGTTTTAGGGGGTCTAGAGGAGGGCAATGTTCTGTCTGGTGTTTTAGGGGGTCTAGAGGAGGGTAATGTTCTGTCTGGGGTTTTAGGGGGTCTAGAGGAGGGTAATGTTCTGTCTGGGGTTTTAGGGGTCTAGAGGAGGGTAATGTTCTGTCTGGGGTTTTAGGGGTCGAGAGGAGGGTAATGTTCTGTCCGGTGTTTTAGGGGTCTAGAGGAGGGTAATGTTCTGTCTGGTGTTTTAGGGGGTCTAGAGGAGGGTAATGTTTTAGGGGGTCTAGAGGAGGGTAATGAGCTGAAGAGGCTGTTTTACAATGATATCTAATTACGTTATTAATTTTGCCTCCTGTCCTCCCTCCTGTCCTCCCTCCTCCTCCTCCTGTCATCCCTCCTCCTCCTTCCTCCTCCTCCTGTCCTCCCTCCTTCTCCTTCCTCCTCCTCCTCCTTCTGTCCTTCCTCCTCCTTCTGTCCTTCCTCCTGTCCTCCCTCCTCCTCCTCCTGTCATCCTCCTGTCCTTCCTCCTTCCTCCTTCCTTCCTCCTCCTTCTGTCCTTCCTCCTCCTCCTCTGTCCTCTCCTCCTCCTTCTGTCCTTCCTCCTCCTCCCTCCTTCTGTCCTTCCTCCTCCTTCTGTCCTTCCTCCTCCTCCTCCTTCTGTCCTTCCCCTCCTCCTCCTTCTGTCCTTCCTCCTCCTCCTCTCTGTCCTTCCTCCTCCTCCTCCTTCTGTCCTCCCTCCTCCTTCTCTGTCCTTCCTCCTCCTCCTCCCTCTGTCCTTCCTCCTCCTCCTCCTTCTGTCCTCCCTCCTCCTTCTGTCCTTCTCTCCTCCTCCTATGTCCTTCCTCCTCCTCCTCCTCCTGTCCTCCCTCCTGTCTTCCCTCCTCCTCCTCCTGTCCTTCCTCCTCCTCCTCCTCCCTGTCCTCCCTCCTCCTCCTGTCCTCCCTCCTCCTTCTGTCCTTCCTCCTCCTCCTCCTCTCATTCCTCACCATCCATCCTCCTCTCTCTTCCTTCTGTCTCCTCCTCCTCCTCCTCCTCTCTATTCTCACCTCATCCCTCCCTCTCTTCTCCTTCTGCCCTCCTCTCTCCTCTCTATTCCTCACCTCATCCACCCCTCTCTCTTCCTTCTGTCCCTCCTCCTCCTCCTCTCTATTCCTCACCTCATCCCCTCTCTCTTCCCTTCTGCCCCCTCCTCCTCCTCTCTATTCCTCACTTCATCCCTCCTCTCTCTTCCTTCTCCCCTCCTCCTCCTCCTCTCTATTCTCACTTTATCCTTCCTCTGTCTGCTCCTTCTGCCTCTCCTCCTCTATTCTCACTCTCATCCCTCCTTCTCTTCCCCTCCTCCTCTCTATTCCTCCTCATCCCTCCTCTCTCTTCTCCCTCTTCCTCCTCTCTATTCCTCACCTCATCCCTCCTTCTCTATTCCTCACCTCATCCCTCCCTCTCTTCTTCCCTCCTCCTCCTCCTCTCTATTCCTCACCTCATCCCTCCTTCTCTCTTCCTCCTCCTCCTCTCTATTCCTCACCTCATCCCTCCTTCTCTCTTCCCCTCCTCCTCTCTATTCCTCCTCATCCCTCCCTCTCTCTTTCTCCCTCTTTCCTCCTCTCTGTGTCCTCACCTCATCCCTCCTCCTCTCTATTCCTCACTTCATCCCTCCTCTCTCTCTCTTCCCTTCTACCCTCCTCCTCCTCCTCCTCTCTATTCCTCACCTCATCCCTCCCTCTCTCTTCCTTCTGCTCTCCTCCTCCTCCTCTCTATTCCTCACTCTCATCCCTCCTCTCTCTTCTCTTCTTCTCCTCTCCTTCCTCTCTATTCTCACTTATCCTCCCTTCCTCTCCCCTCCTCCTCCTTCTATTCCTCACCTCTATCCCTCCCTCTCTCTTCCCCTCCTCCTCCTCTCTATTCCTCACTCATCCCTCCTCTCTATTCCTCACTTCATCCCTCCTCTCTCTTCCTCTCTCTTTTCCTGCAGCATCTGACAACGATCAGGAACGATGCCCTGGACATTCAGCTCAAGGTGAATGAATTGAATTATATTTGTGTATAGCTACAGACAGAAGATAACAGCTGAAGCCGTGGATGTAGAAACGGAGGTTTAAAACCCCATCCTCCCTCCCATCTCCTCTCCCTCCCATCCCTCTCCTCCCATCTCCTCTCCCTCCCATCTCCCTCCTCATCTCCCCTCCCTCCTCCATCTCTCTCCCATCTCCTCCTCCTATCTCCTCTCCTCCATCTCCTCCTCCCATCTCATCTCCTCCTCCCATCTCCTCCCTCTCCCCATCTCCCTTCTCCTCCTCCCATTCTCCTCCTCCCTCCCTCCCATCTCCTCCTCCCTCCCATCTCTCCCCTCTCCCTCCCATCTCCTCTCTCCTCCCCCCTCCCATCTCCCCTCCTCCCATCTCCCCTCCCTCCCATCTCCCCTCCCCCATCTCCCCTCCCCCTATTCGATGGGAGAAACCGTCTGATATCCGATGTGCGTTAATAGGTGTTTCTATGTATCTACGTGTCTGTTTCCCAATAGGTGTTTGAGGAGCACAAGGAAGAGGATCTGATGGAGCTCAGTCCACCGGCTGGAGGACATCAAGAGTGAACTGGAATATCCTTGTCTACTGTACGCAGACACACACACACACACACCACACACACACACACACACACACACACACACACACACACACACACACACACACACACACACACACACACACACACACACACACACACACACACACACAGACACACACAGATACAGACACACACACACGCACACACACACACGCGCACACACACACACACACAGATAGATACAGACACACACACACACACACACACACACACACACACACACACACATGGCACACAGACACACAGACACAGACAGACACACACGCACACACACACACAGATACTGACAGACACAGACGCACACACACACACACACACACACACACACACACACACACACACACACACACACACACACACACACACACACACAGACACACAGGATACAGACACACACCACACACACACACACACACACACACACACACACACACACACACACACACACACACACACACACACACACTACACACACACACACACACTACACACACACACAGACACACACACACATCACACACACACACTAGACACAGATCACAGACACAGACACACACACACACACACACACACGCGGTCTTTAACATACTGTGTTGTTGATCCCACGTTGCCTCTCCTCCTTCAGTCTCTCTCATCCATTATATATTCAGGTACTGGAGCTGATACTGTTAGTTAGTACCTATATATACTGTTCCCTCTCTCTATGGAAGGTACTTGACATTAATACAGGGCCAAGAGAGAGTACCT
>NW_026286624.1:0-5011 GCF_023373465.1 Oncorhynchus keta | reverse complement strand
ATAGTTAAAGTGGCGAGTGATACATGTATTACATAAAGATGCAGTAGATGATATAGAGTACAGTATATACATATACATTGTGGCAAAAGAAGGGGGTCGAGTGATAAGTGGCAGATATGTGAGAGCAGAGCTAATAAACGGGCTCTGCCCGATCACTAAAATGGCCACCCCTGTCAGAACTACAGATCACAAAAATGGCCGACCGCCAAAACTACAAGTCCCAGAAGCAAGGGGAACCCTCAGGTTGAAGCACTGCTGGATTCCGGCAGTATGCTAACCCTGGTCGTTGCAGGCCTAGTGCCGAATCATAAACTGGATACAAGACAGGATATCAGTGTTACATGCATTCATGGGGATACCCGTCTGTACCCCACGGCCTTAGTGAGCATACAAACAGAGGACGGTCTGCTGGATTATGAGGTCGGCGTGGTCCCAAAGATGCCATATGATGTAATATTGGGTAGAGACTTTCCTAACTTTGCGAAGTTAGGCCACAAGAATGGCATATTTGAGAATCAACAACCCTGACCAAGCAGGAAGAAGCATAGGGCCTTCAACCAAAGCCAAGAAAAGAGGTCTCCCAGGGGACAACATCACAGGTGCTAGTAGGGGAGGAGGAGGATGAAGTGGCAAGCCTCGCTGATGACGAACAGCCCGGTACTAGTGGGGCTGGGGTCGATCTGAATCCAGAGGGCGACGATATAGAACCAGCAGACCTGGCAGAGTCCTTTGACTAATTTTGGGACGGCCCAAAACCAGGATCCAACCCTGCAACAAGCCAGAGCAGATGTGCAGGTCGTAGATGGTACTCCCATAAATGGTGGGATGATGCCTAATAGTTTTCCACACTTCCATCCTGAAAAAGGGTTTGGTGTACAGAGTCTCGAAAATAGGGGTTGATGTGGTGGAACAGTTGTTGGTTCCCACTCGGTACCGGAGGACAGTACTGGATCTAGCTCATGGGCACATTCTGGGTGGACACCTTGGTATCGATAAAACCAGAGACCGGATTGTAAGGAGGTTTTACTGGCCAGGAATTCAAGCTGAAGTGGCTCGGCATTGTGGAGAGTGCCCGGAGTGCCAGTTAACAGCTCCCCGACCAGCTTTTAGAAGCCCATTAGTGCCACTCCCCATAATCGAAACGCCATTTGAGAGGATAGCGATGGATTTAGTGGGCCCACTACCCAAATCCGCCAGAGGGCACCAATACATTCTGGTCATTCTAGATTATGCCACTCGCTACCCAGAAGCCATTCCCCTTCGGACGATGACTTCCAAAAATATCGCAAAGGAATTAGTGCTCTTGTTCACCAGGGTAGGGGTTCCAAAGGAGATCCTTACCGACCAGGGGACCCCCTTTATGTCCCGCCTTATGGCGGACCTTTGTAAACTGTGGCAGGTGAAACAGTTGAGGACATCGGTTTACCATCCTCAGACGGACGGGCTGGTTGAGAGATTCAACCGAACCCTGAAGTCAATGCTCAGGAAGGTAATCGATAAGGATGGGAAAAACTGGGATTGCATGTTGCCGTATCTGATGTTTGCCATTAGAGAGGTTCCTCAAGCCTCGCTGGGGTTTTCTCCCTTTGAGCTGGTATATGGGAGGCATCCCCGGGGAATCTTAGACATCGCCCGGGAAACCTGGGAGCACCAATCCACCCCGTATACTAGTGTCATAGAGCACGTCACGGCAATGCAAGACAGGATAGCCACAGTCATGCCCATCGTCAGAGAGCACATGAGACAAACACAAGAACACCAGCGGCACACTTATAACCGGCAGGCTACCCTGAGGAATTTCAACCGGGAGATAAGGTGTTAGTGCTGATCCCCACAGTAGAATGTAAACTACTAGCCACATGGAAAGGGCCATATGAAGTACTGGAGAGAATAGGAGAAGTCAATTATCGGATCCGACAGCCAGGTCGACGGCCCCAGGAACAGATTTATCACATAAACCTGTTAAAAGCATGGAGAGAGAGAGAAACACTAATGGTCACATACCCCACACACATTCAGGAGACAGCCGAAGTAAATATTTCACCCACTCTGTCCCCAGCGCAAGTACAGGAAGTAAAGGCCCTGATCCAGAAAAACAGAGATGTGTTTTCAGAGGTACCTGGCCGAACTGAGGTTACGGCTCATGATATCGTTTCCTACCAGGGAGAAAAGTGAGTATGAGGCCATATCGGGTACCCGAGGCTCGACGGGCCGCGATTAGAGCAGAGACTGAGAAAATGTTGACAGCTGGAGTGGTTGAAGAGTCACATAGTGAGTGGTCTAGCCCAATTGTGATGGTCTCCAAGCCCGATGGGTCGTTGCGGTTCTGTAACGACTTTCGGAAGGTAAATGAAATCTCAAAGTTTGATGCCTACCCCATGCCCCGAGTAGATGAACTACTGGAGAAAATTGGTCATGCTCGGTACATTACGACCCTTGATCTGACAAAAGGGTACTGGCAAATTCCTCTGACCCCAGGGCCAAAGAAAAGACAGCCTTTGCAACACCTGACGGTTTGTTTCAATACACCGTCATGCCATTCGGCTTACACGGGCCCCAGCAACCTTTCAACGGCTCATGGACAAAGTCCTAAAACCGCACAAGGCATACGCCGCAGCTTATTTAGATGACGTGGGGATCTACAGCCCAGATTGGGAATCCCACTTACCCCGGGTACAGGCAGTGTTAGATGCCCTTAGAAAGGCAGGGCTCACGGCAAACCCTGCCAAGTGTTATGTGGGGTTAGAGGAAACAGAGTATCTGGGATACACTGTGGGAAGAG
Source organism: Oncorhynchus keta (assembly GCF_023373465.1). Classification (NCBI taxonomy): domain Eukaryota; kingdom Metazoa; phylum Chordata; class Actinopteri; order Salmoniformes; family Salmonidae; genus Oncorhynchus; species Oncorhynchus keta. Next base: position 2,229 of record NW_026286624.1, on the reverse strand, counting down.
GGTTAATCAAACCCCAACATAAGAAGGTGAAGGCAATTAGAGAATGGCGAAACCAGTAAATAAGAAGCAGGTCCGAGCCTTCCTAGGGCTGACCGGTTACTACCGGAAGTTCATCCCAAGTTATGCCACAGTGGCCGCCCCCACTTACCGACATGACTAGAGCCAGAGGGCCAAACATGGTCAAATGGGATGAAAGGGCCACCAAAGCATTTAGGACATTACAGGAGGCTCTCTGTTGTAACCCAGTGCTGGTGGTACCAGACTTTGAGAGAGAGTTTGTGGTTCAGACGGATGCCTCAGAGGTCGGCTTGGGAGCAGTGCTATCCCAAGAGGTAGAAGGGGTGGAACACCCCATCCTGTTTTTAAGCAGGAAGCTGGAACCAAGGGAAACCAACTACTCAGTCGTTGAGAAAGAGGCGCTGGCAGTAAAGTGGGCTCTAGAAAGCCTGAAGTACTACCTGCTGGGGCGCCACTTCACCCTCATCAGTGACCATGCCCCACTCACCTGGATGCATAGGGCTAAAGAGAAGAACGCTCGGGTGATGCGGTGGTTTTTGAGTCTCCAACCGTTTCATTTTGACTTGAAACACAGAGCAGGGAAGGAAATGGGAAACGCGGATGGGTTATCCCGCATGCATGCATATTTTGCTGCGGTAGCCCGACCTAGGGGGTCGGATCTAGGGGGAGAGATATGTGGCAAAGAAGGGGGTCGAGTGATAAGTGGCAGATATGTGAGAGCAGAGCTAATAAACGGGCTCTGCCCGATCACTAAAATGGCCACCCCTGTCAGAACTACAGATCACAAAATGGCCGACCGCCAAAACTACAAGTCCCAGAAGCAAGGGGAACCCTCAGAAGGTGGAGCCGACTCACAGATAAAGGGTCAAGAAAACAGGAAGAGGAAGAGCGAGGCTGGAAGGAGCTATGAACAATAGAGAAAGAGACTATAGAGATTGGCTGGATTTACCGTGTATGAGCTGGATTGTTTGGACTTACCTGTTGGCGTTTGGACCTGGACCTACCGAGAACCCGATTCGTGTACCGAACCCTGCTATCCTTGACCTCGCCTACGGCCTGGGTGGACCAGGACGGAGAAACAAACACACAGGTACTGTCCTATTCGAAAGAACTCTCATTCTTGGGTGATTTGATGACAGTTTACCACTTAGTTTGTGACAAACGCTCCTAACCTTGAAGAGGTTTGCCACAACATATACATATGAGATGAATAATGTAGGGTATGTAAACATTATATTAGGTAGCATTTTTTAAAGTGGCTAGTGATATATTTTACATAATTTCCCATCAATTCCCATTATTAAAGTGGCTGGAGTTGAGTCAGTGTGGTTGGCAGCAGCCACTCAATGTTAGTGGTGGCTGTTTAACAGTCTGATGGCCTTGAGATAGAAGCTGTTTTTCAGTCTCTCGTCCCAGCTTTGATGCACCTGTACTGACTTCGCCTCTGGATGATAGCGGGGTGAACAGGCAGTGGCTCGGGTGGTTGTTGTCCTTGATGATCTTTATGGCCTTCCTGTGACAAGTTTGTGAGTGCTTTTGGTGACAAGCCAAATTTCTTCAGCCTCCTGAGGTTGAAGAGGCGCTGCTGCGCCTTCTTCACGATGCTGTCTGTGTGGGTGGACCAATTCAGTTTGTCTGTGATGTGTACACCGAGGAACTTAAACTTACTACCCTCTCCACTACTGTCCCACCAATGTGATAGGGGTGTTTCCTCTGCTGTTTCCTGAAGTCCACAATCATCTCCTTAGTTTTGTTGAGTGTGAGGTTATTTTCCTGACACCACACTCCGAGGGCCCTCACCTCCTCCCTGTAGGCCGTCTCGTCGTTGTTGGTAATCAAGCCTACCACTGTTGTGTCATCCGCAAACTTGATGATTGAGTTGGAGGCGTGCGTGCCACGCAGTCGTGGGTGAACAGGGAGTACAGGAGAGGGCTCAGAACGCACCCTTGTGGGGCCCCAGTGTTGAGGATCAGCGGGGTGGAAATGTTGCTGCCTACCCTCACCACCTGGGGGCGGCCCGTCAGGAAGTCCAGTACCCAGTTGCACAGGGCGGGGGGTCGAGACCCAGGGTCTCGAGCTTGATGACGAGCTTGGAGGGCACTATGGTGTTAAATGCCGAGCTGTAGTCGATGAACAGCATTCTCACATAGGTATTCCTCTTGTCCAGATGGGTTAGGGCAGTGTGCAGTGTGGTTGAGATTGCATCGTCTG
>NW_026286623.1:0-4443 GCF_023373465.1 Oncorhynchus keta | reverse complement strand
TCTGGCAGACATATCAGTGTGGATGACGGATCACCACCTCAAGCTGAACCTCAGCAAGACGGAGCTCCTCTTCCTCCCGGGAAGGACTGCCCGTTCCATGATCTCGCCATCACGGTTGACAACTCCATTGTGTCCTCCTCCCAGAGCGCTAAGAACCTTGGCGTGATCCTGGACAACACCTGACGTTCTCAACTAACATCAAGGCGGTGTCCCGTTCCTGTAGGTTCATGCTCTACAACATCCGCAGAGTACGACCCTGCCTCACACAGGAAGCGGCGCAGGTCCTAATCCAGGCACTTGTCATCTCCCGTCTTGATTACTGCAACTTCGCTGTTGGCTGGGCTCCCTGCCTGTGCCATTAAACCCCTACAACTCATCCAGAACGCCGCAGCCCGTCTGGTGTTCAACCTTCCCAAGTTCTCTCCACGTCACCCCGCTCCTCCGCTCTCTCCACTGGCTTCCAGTTGAAGCTCGCATCCGCTACAAGACCATGGTGCTTGCCTACGGAGCTGTGAGGGGAACGGCACCTCAGTACCTCCAGGCTCTGATCAGGCCCTACACCCAAACAAGGGCACTGCGTTCATCCACCTCTGGCCTGCTCGCCTCCCTACCACTGAGAAGTACAGTTCCCGCTCAGCCCAGTCAAAACTGTTCGCTGCTCTGGCCCCCAATGGTGGAACAAACTCCCTCACGACGCCAGGACAGCGGAGTCAATCACCACCTTCCGGAGACACCTGAAACCCCACCTCTTCAAGGAATACCTAGGATAGGGTAAGTAAGGGTAAGTAATCCTTCTCACCCCCTTCTCCCCCAAAAAGATTTAGATGCAAGTGGCTGTTCCACTGGATGTCATAAGGTGTATGCACCAATTTGTAAGTCGCTCTGGATAAGAGCGTCTGCTAAATGACTTAAATGTAAATGTAAGATCCCTTGAAGTTTTAAAAATATAATATTAAAATAATATTTGATGAAAAATTGTAATTGGTTTTATTGCTGTTCGTCCAACACAAACACATTGAATAGCAGATTCACAACTTGGAACAACAGATAGTTCCCCAGAAAATCAATAGACAGTTTGTTCTGGAAGTGTCTGTCCTGTATCTGAGACATATAAGGAAACATTTGTTGTTGTTTTTTTTACATGTTTTTGGCACTAAACAGTCTCCATATATACAGTGCATTCGGAAAGTATTCAGACTCCTTGATTTTTTTCCACATTTTGTTACGTTACAATCTTATTTTAAAATGGATTAAATTAAATATAAATGTTCCTTATCAATCTACACACAATATCCCATGAAGACAAAGCGAAGACAGGTTTTCAGACATTTTTGGAAATGTATTATTAAACATAATAGAAAAACTGAAATATCTTATTTACATAAGTGTTCAGACCCTTTGCTATGACATTAGAAATGAGCTCAGGTACATCCTGTTTCCATTCACGGAACCCCGCCAATCCTCTACGACTGGAATACCGACGTAATCTGCCTGAGGATGCCAACAGGCCCCTGAGGCGAGACGTCCGCTGAAGGCCCATTCCTCTAACTGCGGCCTGCTAGCTATCTAGAGCTACTTGGAACCCTACTAATCCATGACTGGTCTATTGACGTCACACAGACTTACCTCGATGAGGAGGAAAAACAGACTTACCTCCATCGAGACGTCCCCCAAAGGCCCTTCTGCTAACTGCTAGCTTGATAGCGCCGGTCTGCTAACTGCTTGCTTGCTAACCATGGTCTGCTAACTACTACCTTGCTAGCCCCGGTCTGCTAACTGCTAGCTTGTTAGCCACGGCCTGCTAACTGTCTGAATCGCAGTGTCCCATGCCAGCCCAAACACTCACTGGACCCAAATGATCACTTGGCTACACATGCCCCTCTCTATTATCAATATGCCTCGTCCATTACTGTCATGGTTAGTGATTACTGTCTTATTTCAATATAGAGCCTCTAGCCCTGCTCAATATGCCTTAACCAACCATGTTGTTCTACCTCCTACATATGCGATGACATCACCTGGTTTAAATGTCTCTAGAGACTATACCTCTCTCATCATTACTCAATGCCTAGGTTTACCTCCAATGTACTCACATCCTACCTTACCTTTCTTTGTCTGTACACTGTGCCTTGAATCTATACTATCGTGCCCAGAAACCTGCTCCTTTTACTCTCTGTTCTGAACGTACTAGACGACCAGTTATTATGGCCTTTAGCCATACCCTTATCCTACTTCTCCTCTGTTCCTCTGGTGATGTAGAGGTTAATCCTGGCCCTGCAGTGCCTAGCTCCACTCCCACTCCCCAGGTACTCACATTTGTTGACTTCTGTAACCGTAAAAGCCTTGGTTTCATGCATGTTAACATTAGAAGCCTACTCCCTAAATCTGTTTTACTTACTGCTTTAGCACACTCTGCCAACCCGGATGACTTAGCCGTGTCTGAATCCTGGCTTAGGAAAACAACCAAAAACCCTGAAATCTTCATCGCTAACTATAACACTTTCCGCCAAGATAGAACTGTCAAAGGGGGCAGTGTTGCAATCTACTGCAAAGAGAGCCTGCAGAGTTTTGTCTTACTAACCAGGTCTGTACCCAAACAATTCAAGCTTCTACTTGTAAAAATGTGCCTTTCCAGAAACAAGTCTCTCACCGTTGCAGCTTGCTATAGACCACCCTCTGACCCCAGCTGTGCCCTGGACACCATATGTGAATTGATTGCCCCCCATCTATCTTCAGAGCTCGTGCTACTAGGTGATCTAAACTGGGACTTGCTTAACACCCCGGCCATACAACAATCTAAGCTTGATGCCCTCAATCTCACACAAATTATCAATGAACCTACCAGGTACAACCCCAAATCCATAAACACGGGCACCCTGATAGATATCATCCTAACTAACTCGCCCTCCAAATACACCTCTGCTGTTTCAATCAAGATCTCAGCGATCACTGCCTCATTGCCTGCATCCGTAATGGGTCTGGGATCAAACGACCACCCCTCATCATTATCAAACACACCCTAAAACACTTCTGCGAGCAGGCCTTTCTAATCGACCTGGCCGGGGTATCCTGGAATGATATTGACCTCATCCCGCACGTAGAGGATGCCTGGTCATTCTTTAAAAGTGCCTTCATCACCATAAATAAGCATACTCCATTCAAAGAATGTAGAACTAGGAATAGATATAGTCCTTGGTTCCCTCCAGACCTGTCTTCCCTTTACCAGCACAGAAACATCCTGTGGTGTTCTGCATTAGCATCGAATATCCCCCGTGATATGCAACTTTTCAGGGAAGTTCGGAACAAATATACACAGGCAGTTAGGAAAGCTAAGGCTAGCTTTTTCAAACAGAAATTTTCATCCTGTAGTACAAACTCTAAAATGTTTTGGGACACTGTAAAGTCCATGGGGAATAAGAGCACCTCCTCCCAGCTGCCCACTGCTCTGAGGCTAGGAAACACTGTCACCACCAATAAATTCCACAATAATTGAGAATTCCAAAAAGCATTTCTCTATGGCTGGCCATGCTTTCCACCTGGCTACCTCTACCCTGGTCAACTGCCCGGCACCCTCCACAGCAAACCGCCCAAGCCCCCATCATTTCTCCTTCACCCAAAACCAGATAGCTGATGTTCAGAAAGAACTGCAAAATCTGGACTCCTACAAATCAGCCGGGCTAGACAATCTGGACCCTCTCTTTCTAAAATGATCGGCCGAAATTGTTGCAACCCCTATGACTAGCCTGTTCAACCTTCTTTCGTATCTTCTGAGATTCCCAAAGATTGGAAAGCTGCCGCGGCCATCCCCCTCTTCAAAGGGGGTGACACTCTAGACCAAAACTGCTAAAGACCTATATCTATCCTATCCTGTCTTTCTAAGGTCTTCGAAAGCCAAGTTAACAAACAAATTACCGACCATTTCGAATCCCATCTTACCTTCTCCACTATGCAATCTGGTTTCAGAGCTGGTCATGGGTGCATCTCAGCCACGCTCAAGGTCCTAAACGATATCATAACTGCCATCGATAAGAGATATTACTGTGACGCCCTATTCATCAACCTGGCCAAGGCTTTCGACTCTGTCAATCACCACATTCTTATTGGCAGACTCGACAGCCTTGGTTTCTCAAATGATTGCCTCGCCTGGTTCACCAATTCCTTCTCTGATAGAGTTCAGTGTATCAAATCGGAGGGCCTGTTGTCCGGACCTCTGGCACTCTATGGGGGTGCCACAGGGTTCAATTCTCAGGCCAACTGTATTCTCTGTATACATCAATGATGTCGCTCTTGCTGCTGGTGATTCTCTGATCCAACTCTACGCAGACGACACCATTCTGTATACTTCTGGCCCCTCTTTGGACACTGTGTTAACTAACCTCCAGATGAGCTTCAATGCCATACAACTCTCCTTCCGTGGCCTCCAACTGCTCTTAAATGCAAGTA
>NW_026286622.1:0-32295 GCF_023373465.1 Oncorhynchus keta | reverse complement strand
GCTGTCTATTTAAGATGAAATGAACATTGTGGACAGTTTTCCGCAAGTTGCAACATTGAAATACAGAAAAAACTTTTTTCCATAAACAAGCTCTAAATCATGTTTGATGCACTCTGGATGTCCAATTTTGCTGTGCTGTCTATTTAAGATGAAATGAACATTGTGGACAGTTTTCAGCAAGTTGCAACATTGAAATACAGAAAAAGTTTTTTTTCCATAAACAAGCTCTAAATCATGTTTGATGCACTCTGGATGTCCAATTTTTGCTGTGCTGTCTATTTAAGATGAAATGAACATTGTGGACAGTTTTCAGCAAGTTGCAACATTGAAATACAGAAAAAACTTTTTTTTCCATAAACAAGCTCTAAATCATGTTTGATGCACTCTGGATGTCCAATTTTTGCTGTGCTGTCTATTTAAGATGAAATGAACATTGTGGACAGTTTTCAGCAAGTTGCAACATTGAAATACAGAAAAAACTTTTTTTCCATAAACAAGCTCTAAATCATGTTTGATGCACTCTGGATGTCCAATTTTTGCTGTGCTGTCTATTTGAGATGAAATGAACATTGTGGACAGTTTTCAGCAAGTTGCAACATTGAAATACAGAAAAAACTTTTTTTTTCCATAAACAAGCTCTAAATCATGTTTGATGCACTCTGGATGTCCAATTTTTGCTGTGCTGTCTATTTGAGATGAAATGAACATTGTGGACAGTTTTCAGCAAGTTGCAACATTGAAATACAGAAAAAAACATTTTTTTTCCATAAACAAGCTCTAAATCATGTTTGATGCACTCTGGATGTCCAATTTTTGCTGTGCTGTCTATTTGAGATGAAATGAACATTGTGGACAGTTTTCCGCAAGTTGCAACATTGAAATACAGAAAAAAACGTTTTTTTCCATAAACAAGCTCTAAATCATGTTTGATGCACTCTGGATGTCCAATTTTTGCTGTGCTGTCTATTTAAGATGAAATGAACATTGTGGACAGTTTTCAGCAAGTTGCAACATTGAAATACAGAAAAAACTTTTTTTTCCATAAACAAGCTCTAAATCATGTTTGATGCACTCTGGATGTCCAATTTTTGCTGTGCTGTCTATTTAAGATGAAATGAACATTGTGGACAGTTTTCCGCAAGTTGCAACATTGAAATACAGAAAAAACTTTTTTTTTTTCCATAAACAAGCTCTAAATCATGTTTGATGCACTCTGGATGTCCAATTTTTGCTGTGCTGTCTATTTAAGATGAAATAAACATTGTGGACAGTTTTCAGCAAGTTGCAACATTGAAATACAGAAAAAACTTTTTTTTTCCATAAACAAGCTCTAAATCATGTTTGATGCACTCTAGATGTCCAATTTTTGCTGTGCTGTCTATTTAAGATGAAATGAACATTGTGGACAGTTTTCAGCAAGTTGCAACATTGAAATACAGAAAAAACGTTTTTTTCCATAAACAAGCTCTAAATCATGTTTGATGCACTCTGGATGTCCAATTTTTGCTGTGCTGTCTATTTAAGATGAAATGAACATTGTGGACAGTTTTCAGCAAGTTGCAACATTGAAATACAGAAAAAAACGTTTTTTCCATAAACAAGCTCTAAATCATGTTTGATGCACTCTGGATGTCCAATTTTTGCTGTGCTGTCTATTTAAGATTGAAATGAACATTGTGGACAGTTTTCAGCAAGTTGCAACATTGAAATACAGAAAAAGTTTTTTTTCCATAAACAAGCTCTAAATCATGTTTGATGCACTCTGGATGTCCAATTTTTGCTGTGCTGTCTATTTAAGATGAAATGAACATTGTGGACAGTTTTCAGCAAGTTGCAACATTGAAATACAGAAAAAACTTTTTTCCATAAACAAGCTCTAAATCATGTTTGATGCACTCTGGATGTCCAATTTTTGCTGTGCTGTCTATTTAAGATGAAATGAACATTGTGGACAGTTTTCAGCAAGTTGCAACATTGAAATACAGAAAAAAGTTTTTTTGATGCATAAACAAGCTCTAAATCATGTTTGATGCACTCTGGATGTCCAATTTTTGCTGTGCTGTCTATTTAAGATGAAATGAACATTGTGGACAGTTTTCCGCAAGTTGCAACATTGAAATACAGAAAAAGTTTTTTTCCATAAACAAGCTCTAAATCATGTTTGATGCACTCTGGATGTCCAATTTTTGCTGTGCTGTCTATTTAAGATGAAATGAACATTGTGGACAGTTTTCAGCAAGTTGCAACATTGAAATACAGAAAAAGTTTTTTTTCCATAAACAAGCTCTAAATCATGTTTGATGCAACTCTGTATGTCCAATTTTTGCTGTGCTGTCTATTTAAGATGAAATGAACATTGTGGACAGTTTTCCGCAAGTTGCAACATTGAAATACAGAAAAAAAATTTTTTCCATAAACAAGCTCTAAATCATGTTTGATGCACTCCGGATGTCCAATTTTTGCTCTGCTGTCTATTTAAAATGAAATTAACATTGTGGACAGTTTTCCGCAAGTTGCAACATTGAAATACAGAAAACGTTTTTTTTTCCATAAACAAGCTCTAAATCATGTTTGATGCACTCTGTATGTCCAATTTTTGCTGTGCTGTCTATTTAAGATGAAATAAACATTGTGGACAGTTTTCCGCAAGTTGCAACATTGAAATACAAAAAGTTTTTTTCCATAAACAAGCTCTAAATCATGTTTGATGCACTCTGGATGTCCAATTTTTGCTGTGCTGTCTATTTAAGATGAAATGAACATTGTGGACAGTTTTCAGCAAGTTGCAACATTGAAATACAGAAAAAATGTTTGATGTTTTTTCCATAAACAAGCTCTAAATCATGTTTGATGCACTCTGGATGTCCAATTTTTGCTGTGCTGTCTATTTAAGATGAAATGAACATTGTGGACAGTTTTCAGCAAGTTGCAACATTGAAATACAGAAAAAGTTTTTTTTCATAAACAAGCTCTAAATCATGTTTGATGCACTCTGGATGTCCAATTTTTGCTGTGCTGTCTATTTAAGATGAAATGAACATTGTGGACAGTTTTCAGCAAGTTGCAACATTGAAATACAGAAAAAACTTTTTTTCCATAAACAAGCTCTAAATCATGTTTGATGCACTCTGGATGTCCAATTTTTGCTGTGCTGTCTATTTAAGATGAAATGAACATTGTGTTTTCAGCAAGTTGCAACATTGACAGTTTTCAGCAAGTTGCAACATTGAAATACAGAAAAAACGTTTTTTTTTCCATAAACAAGCTCTAAATCATGTTTGATGCACTCTGTATGTCCAATTTTTGCTGTGCTGTCTATTTAAGATGAAATAAACATTGTGGACAGTTTTCAGCAAGTTGCAACATTGAAATACAGAAAAAGTTTTTTTTCCATAAACAAGCTCTAAATCATGTTTGATGCACTCTGGATGTCCAATTTTTGCTGTGCTGTCTATTTAAGATGAAATGAACATTGTGGACAGTTTTCAGCAAGTTGCAACATTGAAATACAGAAAAAACTTTTTTTTCCATAAACAAGCTCTAAATCATGTTTGATGCACTCTGGATGTCCAATTTTTGCTGTGCTGTCTATTTAAGATGAAATGAACATTGTGGACAGTTTTCCGCAAGTTGCAACATTGAAATACAGAAAAAAATCATGTTTTTTTCCATAAACAAGCTCTAAATCATGTTTGATGCACTCTGTATGTCCAATTTTGCTGTGCTGTCTATTTAAGATGAAATGAACATTGTGGACAGTTTTCAGCTAGTTGCAACATTGAAATACAGAAAAAACTTTTTTTCCATAAACAAGCTCTAAATCATGTTTGATGCACTCTGGATGTCCAATTTTTGCTGTGCTGTCTATTTAAGATGAAATGAACATTGTGGACAGTTTTCCGCAAGTTGCAACATTGAAATACAGAAAAAGTTTTTTTCCATAAACAAGCTCTAAATCATGTTTGATGCACTCTGATGTCCAATTTTTGCTGTGCTGTCTATTTAAGATGAAATGAACATTGTGGACAGTTTTCAGCAAGTTGCAACATTGAAATACAGAAAAAATTTTTTTTTCCATAAACAAGCTCTAAATCATGTTTGATGCACTCTGGATGTCCAATTTTTGCTGTGCTGTCTATTTGAGATGAAATGAACATTGTGGACAGTTTTCAGCAAGTTGCAACATTGAAATACAGAAAAAAATGTTTTTTTTTCCATAAACAAGCTCTAAATCATGTTTGATGCACTCTGGATGTCCAATTTTTGCTGTGCTGTCTATTTGAGATGAAATGAACATTGTGGACAGTTTTCAGCAAGTTGCAACATTGAAATACAGAAAAAGAACTTTTTTTTCCATAAACAAGCTCTAAATCATGTTTGATGCACTCTGGATGTCCAATTTTTGCTGTGCTGTCTATTTAAGATGAAATGAACATTGTGGACAGTTTTCAGCAAGTTGCAACATTGAAATACAGAAAAAGTTTTTTTTTCCATAAACAAGCTCTAAATCATGTTTGATGCACTCTGGATGTCCAATTTTTGCTGTGCTGTCTATTTAAGATGAAATGAACATTGTGGACAGTTTTCCGCAAGTTGCAACATTGAAATACAGAAAAAACTTTTTTTTCCATAAACAAGCTCTAAATCATGTTTGATGCACTCCGGATGTCCAATTTTTGCTCTGCTGTCTATTTAAGATGAAATGAACATTGTGGACAGTTTTCAGCAAGTTGCAACATTGAAATACAGAAAAAGTTTTTTTCCCATAAACAAGCTCTAAATCATGTTTGATGCACTCTGATGTCCAATTTTTGCTGTGCTGTCTATTTAAGATGAAATGAACATTGTGGACAGTTTTCAGCAAGTTGCAACATTGAAATACAGAAAAAAATTTTTTCCATAAACAAGCTCTAAATCATGTTTGATGCACTCTGATGTCCAATTTTTGCTGTGCTGTCTATTTAAGATGAAATGAACATTGTGGACAGTTTTCAGCAAGTTGCAACATTGAAATACAGAAAAAGTTTTTTTCCATAAACAAGCTCTAAATCATGTTTGATGCACTCTGGATGTCCAATTTTTGCTGTGCTGTCTATTTAAGATGAAATGAACATTGTGGACAGTTTTCAGCAAGTTGCAACATTGAAATACAGAAAAAAAGTTTTTTCCCATAAACAAGCTCTAAATCATGTTTGATGCACTCTGGATGTCCAATTTTTGCTGTGCTGTCTATTTAAGATGAAATGAACATTGTGGACAGTTTTCAGCAAGTTGCAACATTGAAATACAGAAAAAAGTTTTTTTTTTCCATAAACAAGCTCTAAATCATGTTTGATGCACTCTAGATGTCCAATTTTTGCTGTGCTGTCTATTTAAGATGAAATAAACATTGTGGACAGTTTTCCGCAAGTTGCAACATTGAAATACAGAAAAAAAACATTTTTTTTTCCATAAACAAGCTCTAACTCATGTTTGATGCACTCTGTATTGTCCAATTTTTGCTGTGCTGTCTATTTAAGATGAAATAAACATTGTGGACAGTTTTCAGCAAGTTGCAACATTGAGATACAGAAAAAACTTTTTTTTCCATAAACAAGCTCTAAATCATGTTTGATGCACTCTAGATGTCCAATTTTTGCTGTGCTGTATATTTGAGATGAAATGAACATTGTGGACAGTTTTCTGCAAGTTGCAACATTGAAATACAGAAAAAAAAAGTTTTTTTCCATAAACAAGCTCTAAATCATGTTTGATGCACTCGGATGTCCAATTTTTGCTGTGCTGTCTATTTAAGATGAAATGAACATTGTGGACAGTTTTCAGCAAGTTGCAACATTGAAATACAGAAAAAACATTTTTTTCCATAAACAAGCTCTAAATCATGTTTGATGCACTCTGTATGTCCAATTTTTGCTGTGCTGTCTATTTAAGATGAAATGAACATTGTGGACAGTTTTCCGCAAGTTGCAACATTGAAATACAGAAAAAACGTTTTTTTTTCCATAAACAAGCTCTAAATCATGTTTGATGCACTCTGTATGTTCAATTTTTGCTGTGCTGTCTATTTAAGATGAAATGAACATTGTGGACAGTTTTCCGCAAGTTGAAACATTGAAATACAGAAAAAACTTTTTTTCCATAAACAAACTCTAAATCATGTTTGATTGCACTCTAGATGTCCAATTTTTTTGCTGTGCTGTCTATTTAAGATGAAATGAACATTGTGGACAGTTTTCCGCAAGTTGCAACATTGAAATACAGAAAAAACGTTTTTTTTCCATAAACAAGCTCTAAATCATGTTTGATGCACTCTAGATGTCCAATTTTTGCTGTGCTGTCTATTTAAGATGAAATAAACATTGTGGACAGTTTTCAGCAAGTTGCAACATTGAAATACAGAAAAAACGTTTTTTTCCATAAACAAGCTCTAAATCATGTTTGATGCACTCTGGATGTCCAATTTTTGCTGTGCTGTCTATTTAAGATGAAATGAACATTGTGGACAGTTTTCAGCAAGTTGCAACATTGAAATACAGAAAAAACTTTTTTTCCATAAACAAGCTCTAAATCATGTTTGATGCACTCTGGATGTCCAATTTTTGCTGTGCTGTCTATTTAAGATGAAATGAACATTGTGGACAGTTTTCCGCAAGTTGCAACATTGAAATACAGAAAAAAAGTTTTTTCCATAAACAAGCTCTAAATCATGTTTGATGCACTCTGGATGTCCAATTTTTGCTGTGCTGTCTATTTAAGATGAAATGAACATTGTGGACAGTTTTCCGCAAGTTGCAACATTGAAATACAGAAAAAACTTTTTTTTTAAGATGATAAACAAGCTCTAAATCATGTTTGATGCACTCTGGATGTCCAATTTTTGCTGTGCTGTCTATTTAAGATGAAATGAACATTGTGGACAGTTTTCAGCAAGTTGCAACATTGAAATACAGAAAAAGTTTTTTTCCATAAACAAGCTCTAAATCATGTTTGATGCACTCTGGATGTCCAATTTTTGCTGTGCTGTCTATTTAAGATGAAATGAACATTGTGGACAGTTTTCAGCAAGTTGCAACATTGAAATACAGAAAAAAAAAACTTTTTCCATAAACAAGCTCTAAATCATGTTTGATGCACTCTGGATTTCCAATTTTTGCTGTGCTGTCTATTTGAGATGAAATGAACACCGTGGACAGTTTTCAGCAAGTTGCAACATTGAAATACAGAAAAAACATTTTTTCCATAAACAAGCTCTAAATCATGTTTGATGCACTCTGGATGTCCAATTTTTGCTGTGCTGTCTATTTAAGATGAAATGAACATTGTGGACAGTTTTCAGCAAGTTGCAACATTGAAATACAGAAAAAAACTTTTTTTCCATAAACAAGCTCTAAATCATGTTTGATGCACTCTGGATGTCCAATTTTTGCTGTGCTGTCTATTTAAGATGAAATGAACATTGTGGACAGTTTTCAGCAAGTTGCAACATTGAAATACAGAAAAAACTTTTTTTCCATAAACAAGCTCTAAATCATGTTTGATGCACTCTGGATGTCCAATTTTTGCTGTGCTGTCTATTTAAGATGAAATGAACATTGTGGACAGTTTTCCGCAAGTTGCAACATTGAAATACAGAAAAAAACTATTTTTCCATAAACAAGCTCTAAATCATGTTTGATGCACTCTGGATGTCCAATTTTTGCTGTGCTGTCTATTTAAGATGAAATGAACATTGTGGACAGTTTTCAAGTTGCAACATTGAAATACAGAAAAAACTTTTTTTCCATAAACAAGCTCTAAATCATGTTTGATGCACTCTGGATGTCCAATTTTTGCTGTGCTGTCTATTTAAGATGAAATGAACATTGTGGACAGTTTTCAGCAAGTTGCAACATTGAAATACAGAAAAAGTTTTTTTCCATAAACAAGCTCTAAATCATGTTTGATGCAACTCTGTATGTCCAATTTTTGCTGTGCTGTCTATTTAAGATGAAATGAACATTGTGGACAGTTTTCAGCAAGTTGCAACATTGAAATACAGAAAAAACTTTTTTCCATAAACAAGCTCTAAATCATGTTTGATGCACTCTGGATGTCCAATTTTTGCTGTGCTGTCTATTTAAGATGAAATGAACATTGTGGACAGTTTTCCGCAAGTTGCAACATTGAAATACAGATTTTTTTTTTCCATAAACAAGCTCTAAATCATGTTTGATGTACTCTGGATGTCCAATTTTTGCTGTGCTGTCTATTTAAGATGAAATGAACATTGTGGACAGTTTTCAGCAAGTTGCAACATTGAAATAAGAAAAAGTTTTTTTCCATAAACAAGCTCTAAATCATGTTTGATGCACTCCGGATGTCCAATTTTTGCTCTGCTGTCTATTTAAGATGAAATGAACATTGTGGACAGTTTTCCGCAAGTTGCAACATTGAAATACAGAAAAAGTTTTTTTTCCATAAACAAGCTCTAAATCATGTTTGATGCACTCTGTATGTCCAATTTTTGCTGTGCTGTCTATTTAAGATGAAATGAACATTGTGGACAGTTTTCAGCAAGTTGCAACATTGAAATACAGAAAAAACTTTTTTTCCATAAACAAGCTCTAAATCATGTTTGATGCACTCCGGATGTCCAATTTTTGCTCTGCTGTCTATTTAAGATGAAATGAACATTGTGGACAGTTTTCCGCAAGTTGCAACATTGAAATACAGAAAAAAAGTTTTTTTCCATAAACAAGCTCTAAATCATGTTTGATGCACTCTGTATGTCCAATTTTTGCTGTGCTGTCTATTTAAGATGAAATGAACATTGTGGACAGTTTTCCGCAAGTTGCAACATTGAAATACAGAAAAAACTTTTTTTCCATAAACAAGCTCTAAATCATGTTTGATGCACTCCGGATGTCCAATTTTTGCTCTGCTGTCTATTTAAGATGAAATGAACATTGTGGACAGTTTTCAGCAAGTTGCAACATTGAAATACAGAAATAACGTTTTTCCATAAACAAGCTCGAAATCATGTTTGATGCACCCTGGATGTCCAATTTATTTGCTGTGCTGTCTATTTAAGATGAAATGAACATTGTGGACAGTTTTCAGCAAGTTGCTACATTGAAATACAGATTTTTTTTTCCATAAACAAGCTCTAAATCATGTTTAATGCACTCTGGATGTCCAATTTTTGCTGTGCTTTCTATTTGAGATGAAATGACCATTGTGGACAGTTTTCAGCAAGTTGCAACATTGAAATACAGAAAAAAGTTTTTCCATAAACAAGCTCGAAATCATGTTTGATGCACTCTGGATGTCAATTTTTTTTGCTGTGCTGTCTATTTAAGATGAAATGACCATTGTGGACAGTTTTCAGCAAGTTGCAACATTGAAATAAAGAAAAAACTTTTTTTCCATAAACAAGCTCTAAATCATGTTTGATGCACTCTGGATGTCCAATTTTTTGCTGTGCTGTCTATTTAAGATGAAATGAACATTGTGGACAGTTTTCAGCAAGTTGCAACATTGAAATACAGAAAAAACTTTTTTCCATAAACAAGCTCTAAATCATGTTTGATGCACTCTGGATGTCCAATTTTTGCTGTGCTGTCTATTTAAGATGAAATGAACATTGTGGACAGTTTTCAGCAAGTTGCAACATTGAAATACAGAAAAAAAGTTTTTTTCCATAAACAAGCTCTAAATCATGTTTGATGCACTCTGGATGTCCAATTTTTGCTGTGCTGTCTATTTAAGATGAAATGAACATTGTGGACAGTTTTCAGCAAGTTGCAACATTGAAATACAGAAAAAAGTTTTTTTCCATAAACAAGCTCTAAATCATGTTTGATGCACTCCGGATGTCCAATTTTTGCTGTGCTGTCTATTTAAGATGAAATGAACATTGTGGACAGTTTTCAGCAAGTTGCAACATTGAAATACAGAAAAACGTTTTTTTTCCATAAACAAGCTCTAAATCATGTTTGATGCACTCCGGATGTCCAATTTTTGCTGTGCTGTCTATTTAAGATGAAATGAACATTGTGGACAGTTTTCAGCAAGTTGCAACATTGAAATACAGAAAAAAGTTTTTTTCCATAAACAAGCTCTAAATCATGTTTGATGCACTCCGGATGTCCAATTTTTGCTGTGCTGTCTATTTAAGATGAAATGAACATTGTGGACAGTTTTCAGCAAGTTGCAACATTGAAATACAGAAAAAGTTTTTTTCCATAAACAAGCTCTAAATCATGTTTGATGCACTCTGGATGTCCAATTTTTGCTGTGCTGTCTATTTAAGATGAAATGAACATTGTGGACAGTTTTCCGCAAGTTGCAACATTGAAATACAGAAAAAAATGTTTTTCCATAAACAAGCTCTAAATCATGTTTGATGCACTCTGGATGTCCAATTTTTGCTGTGCTGTCTATTTAAGATGAAATGAACATTGTGGACAGTTTTCCGCAAGTTGCAACATTGAAATACAGAAAAAAATGTTTTTCCATAAACAAGCTCTAAATCATGTTTGATGCACTCTGGATGTCCAATTTTTGCTGTGCTGTCTATTTAAGATGAAATGAACATTGTGGACAGTTTTCAGCAAGTTGCAACATTGAAATACAGAAAAAAATTTTTTTTTTCCATAAACAAGCTCTAAATCATGTTTGATGCACTCTGGATGTCCAATTTTTGCTGTGCTGTCTATTTGAGATGAAATGACCATTGTGGACAGTTTTCAGCAAGTTGCAGCATTGAAATACAGAAAACCCTTTTTTTCCATAAACAAGCTCAAAATCATGTTTGATGCACTCTGGATGTCCAATTTTTGCTGTGCTGT
The DNA here is from genome assembly GCF_023373465.1 of Oncorhynchus keta. NCBI lineage: Eukaryota > Metazoa > Chordata > Actinopteri > Salmoniformes > Salmonidae > Oncorhynchus > Oncorhynchus keta. The sequence goes on along the minus strand of NW_026286622.1, from coordinate 21,466 downwards.
CTATTTAAGATGAAATGAACATTGTGGACAGTTTTCAGCAAGTTGCAACATTGAAATACAGAAAAAAAAAAATCCATAAACAAGCTCTAAATCATGTTTGATGCACTCTGGATGTCCAATTTTTGCTGTGCTGTCTATTTAAGATGAAATGAACATTGTGGACAGTTTTCAGCAAGTTGCAACATTGAAATACAGAAAAAACTTTTTTCCATAAACAAGCTCTAAATCATGTTTGATGCACTCTGGATGTCCAATTTTTGCTGTGCTGTCTATTTAAGATGAAATGAACATTGTGGACAGTTTTCAGCAAGTTGCAACATTGAAATACAGAAAAAGTTTTTTTCCATAAACAAGCTCTAAATCATGTTTGATGCACTCTGGATGTCCAATTTTTGCTGTGCTGTCTATTTAAGATGAAATGAACATTGTGGACAGTTTTCAGCAAGTTGCAACATTGAAATACAGAAAAAGTTTTTTTCCATAAACAAGCTCTAAATCATGTTTGATGCACTCTGGATGTCCAATTTTTGCTGTGCTGTCTATTTAAGATGAAATGAACATTGTGGACAGTTTTCAGCAAGTTGCAACATTGAAATACAGAAAAAGTTTTTTTCCATAAACAAGCTCTAAATCATGTTTGATGCACTCTGGATGTCCAATTTTTGCTGTGCTGTCTATTTAAGATGAAATGAACATTGTGGACAGTTTTCAGCAAGTTGCAACATTGAAATACAGAAAAAACTTTTTTTTCCATAAACAAGCTCTAAATCATGTTTGATGCACTCTGGATGTCCAATTTTTGCTGTGCTGTCTATTTAAGATGAAATGAACATTGTGGACAGTTTTCAGCAAGTTGCAACATTGAAATACAGAAAAAGTTTTTTTCCATAAACAAGCTCTAAATCATGTTTGATGCACTCTGGATGTCCAATTTTTGCTGTGCTGTCTATTTAAGATGAAATGAACATTGTGGACAGTTTTCAGCAAGTTGCTACATTGAAATACAGAAATTTTTTCCATAAACAAGCTCGAAATCATGTTTGATGCACTCTGGATGTCCAATTGTTTGCTGTGCTGTCTATTTAAGATGAAATGACCATTGTGGACAGTTTTCAGCAAGTTGCAACATTGAAATACAGAAATAACGTTTTTCCATAAACAAGCTCGAAATCATGTTTGATGCACTCTGGATGTCCAATTTATTTGCTGTGCTGTCTATTTAAGATGAAATGAACATTGTGGACAGTTTTCAGCAAGTTGCAACATTGAAATACAGAAAAAACGTTTTTTTCCATAATCAAGCTCTAAATCATGTTTGATGCACTCTGGATGTCCAATGTTTTGCTGTGCTGTCTATTTGAGATGAAAGGAACATTTTGGACAGTTTTCAGCAAGTTGCTACATTGAAATACAGAAAAAAACTTTTTTTTCCATAAACAAGCTCTAAATCATGTTTGATGCACTCTGGATGTCCAATTTTTGCTGTGCTGTCTATTTAAGATGAAATGATGAAATGAACATTGTGGACAGTTTTCAGCAAGTTGCAACATTGAAATACAGAAAAAGTTTTTTTCCATAAACAAGCTCTAAATCATGTTTGATGCACTCTGGATGTCCAATTTTTGCTGTGCTGTCTATTTAAGATGAAATGAACATTGTGGACAGTTTTCAGCAAGTTGCAACATTGAAATACAGAAAAAACTTTTTTTCCATAAACAAGCTCTAAATCATGTTTGATGCACTCTGGATGTCCAATTTTTGCTGTGCTGTCTATTTAAGATGAAATGAACATTGTGGACAGTTTTCAGCAAGTTGCAACATTGAAATACAGAAAAAAACTTTTTTTCCATAAACAAGCTCTAAATCATGTTTGATGCACTCTGATGTCCAATTTTTGCTGTGCTGTCTATTTAAGATGAAATGAACATTGTGGACAGTTTTCCGCAAGTTGCAACATTGAAATACAGAAAAAACATTGTTTTTTTTTCCATAAACAAGCTCTAAATCATGTTTGATGCACTCTGTATGTCCAATTTTTGCTGTGCTGTCTATTTAAGATGAAATAAACATTGTGGACAGTTTTCCGCAAGTTGCAACATTGAAATACAGAAAAAACTTTTTTTTCCATAAACAAGCTCTAAATCATGTTTGATGCACTCTGGATGTCCAATTTTTGCTGTGCTGTCTATTTAAGATGAAATGAACATTGTGGACAGTTTTCAGCAAGTTGCAACATTGAAATACAGAAAAAACTTTTTTTTCCATAAACAAGCTCTAAATCATGTTTGATGCACTCTGGATGTCCAATTTTTGCTGTGCTGTCTATTTGAGATGAAATGAACATTGTGGACAGTTTTCAGCAAGTTGCAACATTGAAATACAGAAAAAACTTTTTTTCCATAAACAAGCTCTAAATCATGTTTGATGCACTCTGGATGTCCAATTTTTGCTGTGCTGTCTATTTAAGATGAAATGAACATTGTGGACAGTTTTCAGCAAGTTGCAACATTGAAATACAGAAAAAACTGTTTTTTCATAAACAAGCTCTAAATCATGTTTGATGCACTCTGGATGTCCAATTTTTGCTGTGCTGTCTATTTAAGATGAAATGAACATTGTGGACAGTTTTCAGCAAGTTGCAACATTGAAATACAGAAAAAGTTTTTTTTCCATAAACAAGCTCTAAATCATGTTTGATGCACTCTGGATGTCCAATTTTTGCTGTGCTGTCTATTTAAGATGAAATGAACATTGTGGACAGTTTTCAGCAAGTTGCAACATTGAAATACAGAAAAAGGGTTTTTTGCATAAACAAGCTCTAAATCATGTTTGATGCACTCCGGATGTCCAATTCTTGCTGTGCTGTCTATTTGAGATTAAATGAACATTGTGGACAGTTTTCAGCAAGTTTTTTCCATAAACAAGCTCTAAATCATGTTTGATGCACTCTGGATGTCCAATTTTTGCTGTGCTGTCTATTTAAGATGAAATGAACATTGTGGACAGTTTTCAGCAAGTTGCAACAAATACAGAAAAAGTTTTTTTCCATAAACAAGCTCTAAATCATGTTTGATGCACTCTGGATGTCCAATTTTTGCTGTGCTGTCTATTTAAGATGAAATGAACATTGTGGACAGTTTTCAGCAAGTTGCAACATTGAAATACAGAAAAAACGTTTTTTTTGTGCATAAACAAGCTCTAAATCATGTTTGATGCACTCTGGATGTCCAATTTTTGCTGTGCTGTCTATTTAAGATGAAATGAACATTGTGGACAGTTTTCAGCAAGTTGCAACATTGAAATACAGAAAAAACTTTTTTTCCATAAACAAGCTCTAAATCATGTTTGATGCACTCTGATGTCCAATTTTTGCTGTGCTGTCTATTTAAGATGAAATGAACATTGTGGACAGTTTTCAGCAAGTTGCAACATTGAAATACAGAAAACCTTTTTTTCCCATAAACAAGCTCTAACACATGTTTAATGCACTCTGGATGTCCAATTTTTGCTGTGCTGTCTATTTGAGATGAAAGGAACATTGTGGACAGTTTTCAGCAAAGTTGCAACATTGAAATACAGAAATACCTTTTTTTCCATAAACAAGCTCGAAATCATGTTTGATGCACTCTGTATGTGCAATTTTTTGATGTGCTGTCTATTTAAGATGAATGGAACATTGTGGACAGTTTTCAGCAAGTTGCAACATTGAAATACAGAAAAAATATTTTCCCATAAACAAGCTCTAAATCATTTTTGATGCACTCTGGATGTCCAATTTTTTGCTGTGCTGTCTATTTAAGATGAAATGAACATTGTGTACAGTTTTCAGCAAGTTGCAACATTGAAATTACAGAAAAAATATTTTCCATAAACAAGCTCTAAATCCTGTTTGATGCACTCTGGATGTCCAATTTTTGCTGTGCTGTCTATTTAAGATGAAATGAACATTGTGGACAGTTTTCAGCAAGTTGCAACATTGAAATACAGAAAAAGTTTTTTTTTGCTGTGCCATAAACAAGCTCTAAATCATGTTTGATGCACTCTGGTGTCAATTTTTGCTGTGCTGTCTATTTGAGATTGAAATGAACATTGTGGACAGTTTTCCGCAAGTTGCAACATTGAAATACAGAAAAAATGTATTTTTCCATAAACAAGCTCTAAATCATGTTTGATGCACTCTGGATGTCCAATTTTTGCTGTGCTGTCTATTTAAGATGAAATGAACATTGTGGACAGTTTTCAGCAAGTTGCAACATTGAAATACAGAAAAAACTTTTTTTCCATAAACAAGCTCTAAATCATGTTTGATGCACTCTGGATGTCCAATTTTTGCTGTGCTGTCTATTTGAGATGAAATGAACATTGTGGACAGTTTTCCGCAAGTTGCAACATTGAAATACAGAAAAAAAATTTTTTTTCATAAACAAGCTCTAAATCATGTTTGATGCACTCTGGATGTCCAATTTTTGCTGTGCTGTCTATTTAAGATGAAATGAACATTGTGGACAGTTTTCAGCAAGTTGCAACATTGAAATACAGAAAAAACTTTTTTCCAAAAATCATGTTTGAAACAAGCTCTAAATCATGTTTGATGCACTCTGATGTCCAATTTTTGCTGTGCTGTCTATTTAAGATGAAATGAACATTGTGGACAGTTTTCAGCAAGTTGCAACATTGAAATACAGAAAAAACGTTTTTTTCCATAAACAAGCTCTAAATCATGTATGATGCACTCTGGATGTCCAATTTTTGCTGTGCTGTCTATTTGAGATGAAATTACCATTGTGGACAGTTTTCAGCAAGTTGCAACATTGAAATACAGAAAAAAAAACTTTTTTTCCATAAACAAGCTCTAAATCATGTTTGATGCACTCTGGATCTCCAATTTTTGCTGTGCTGTCTATTTGAGATGAAATGATCATTGTGGACAGTTTTCAGCAAGTTGCAACATTGAAATACAGAAAAAAACTTTTTTTCCATAAACAAGCTCTAAATCATGTTTGATGCACTCTGGGTGTCCAATTTTTGCTGTGCTGTCTATTTAAGATGAAATGAACATTGTGGACAGTTTTCAGCAAGTTGCAACATTGAAATACAGAAAAAACTTTTTTTCCATAAACAAGCTCTAAATCATGTTTGATGCACTCTGGATGTCCAATTTTTTGCTGTGCTGTCTATTTAAGATGAAATGAACATTGTGGACAGTTTTCAGCAAGTTGCAACATTGAAATACAGAAAAAACTTTTTTTCCATAAACAAGCTCTAAATCATGTTTGATGCACTCTGGATGTCCAATTTTTGCTGTGCTGTCTATTTAAGATGAAATGAACATTGTGGACAGTTTTCAGCAAGTTGCAACATTGAAATACAGAAAAAACTTTTTTTCCATAAACAAGCTCTAAATCATGTTTGATGCACTCTGGATGTCCAATTTTTGCTGTGCTGTCTATTTAAGATGAAATGAACATTGTGGACAGTTTTCAGCAAGTTGCAACATTGAAATACAGAAAAAACTTTTTTTTTCCATAAACAAGCTCTAAATCATGTTTGATGCACTCCGGATGTCCAAGTTTTGCTCTGCTGTCTATTTAAGATGAAATGAACATTGTGGACAGTTTTCCGCAAGTTGCAACATTGAAATACAGAAAAAAAATTTTTTTCCATAAACAAGCTCTAAATCATGTTTGATGCACTCTGTATGTCCAATTTTTGCTGTGCTGTCTATTTAAGATTAAATAAACATTGTGGACAGTTTTCCGCAAGTTGCAACATTGAAATACAGAAAAAAATAATTTTTTCCATAAACAAGCTCTAAATCATGTTTGATGCACTCTGGATGTCCAATTTTTGCTGTGCTGTCTATTTAAGATGAAATGAACATTGTGGACAGTTTTCAGCAAGTTGCAACATTGAAATACAGAAAAAAACATTTTTCCATAAACAAGCTCTAAATCATGTTTGATGCACTCTGGATGTCCAATTTTTGCTGTGCTGTCTATTTGAGATGAAATGAACATTGTGGACAGTTTTCAGCAAGTTGCAACATTGAAATACAGAAAAAACTTTTTTTCCATAAACAAGCTCTAAATCATGTTTGATGCACTCTGGATGTCCAATTTTTGCTGTGCTGTCTATTTAAGATGAAAGGAACATTGTGGACAGTTTTCAGCAAGTTGCAACATTGAAATACAGAAAAAGCTTTTTTTTCCATAAACAAGCCCTAAATCATGTTTGATGCACACTGGATGTCCAATTTTTGCTGTGCTGTCTATTTAAGATGAAATGAACATTGTGGACAGTTTTCAGCAAGTTGCAACATTGAAATACGGAAAAAACGTTTTTCCATAAACAAGCTCAAAATCATGTTTGATGCACTCTGGATGTCCAATTTTTGCTGTGCTGTCTATTTAAGATGAAATGAACATTGTGGACAGTTTTCAGCAAGTTGCAACATTGAAATACAGAAAAAGTTTTTTTTCCATAAACAAGCTCTAAATCATGTTTGATGCACTCTGGATGTCCAATTTTTGCTGTGCTGTCTATTTAAGATGAAATGAACATTGTGGACAGTTTTCAGCAAGTTGCAACATTGAAATACAGAAAAAGTGTTTTTTGCATAAACAAGCTCTAAATCATGTTTGATGCACTCTGGATGTCCAATTTTTGCTGTGCTGTCTATTTGAGATGAAATGAACATTTTCGACAGTTTTCAGCAAGTTGCAACATTGAAATACAGAAAAAGTTTTTTTTTTTCCATAACCAAGCTCTAAATCATGTTTGATGCACTCCGGATGTCCAATTCTTGCTGTGCTGTCTATTTGAGATTAAATGAACATTGTGGACAGTTTTCAGCAAGTTGCAACATTGAAATACAGAAAAATATTTTTTTCCATAAACAAGCTCTAAATCATGTTTGATGCACTCTGGATGTCCAATTTTTGCTGTGCTGTCTATTTGAGATGAAATGAACATTGTGGACAGTTTTCAGCAAGTTGCAACATTGAAATACAGAAAAAACTTTTTTTTCCATAAACAAGCTCTAAATCATGTTTGATGCACTCTGGATGTCCAATTTTTGCTGTGCTGTCTATTTAAGATTGAAATGAACATTGTGTCGACAGTTTTCAGCAAGTTGCAACATTGAAATACAGAAAAAACGTTTTTTTCCATAAACAAGCTCTAAATCATGTTTGATGCACTCTGGATGTCCAATTTTTGCTGTGCTGTCTATTTAAGATGAAATGAACATTGTGGACAGTTTTCAGCAAGTTGCAACATTGAAATACAGAAAAAACTTTTTTTCCATAAACAAGCTCTAAATCATGTTTGATGCACTCTGGATGTCCAATTTTTGCTGTGCTGTCTATTTAAGATGAAATGAACATTGTGGACAGTTTTCAGCAAGTTGCAACATTGAAATACAGAAAAAACTTTTTTCCATAAACAAGCTCTAAATCATGTTTGATGCACTCTGGATGTCCAATTTTTGCTGTGCTGTCTATTTAAGATGAAATGAACATTGTGGACAGTTTTCAGCAAGTTGCAACATTGAAATACAGAAAAAGTTTTTTTCCATAAACAAGCTCTAAATCATGTTTGATGCACTCTGGATGTCCAATTTTCTGTGCTGTCTATTTAAGATGAAATGAACATTGTGGACAGTTTTCAGCAAGTTGCTACATTGAAATACAGATTTTTTTCCATAAACAAGCTCTAAATCATGTTTGATGCACTCTGGATGTCCAATTTTTGCTGTGCTGTCTATTTAAGATGAAATGAACATTGTGGACAGTTTTCAGCAAGTTGCAACATTGAAATACAGAAAAAACTTTTTTCCATAAACAAGCTCGAAATCATGTTTGATGCACTCTGGATGTCCAATTTTTTTTGCTGTGCTGTCTATTTAAGATGAAATGAACATTGTGGACAGTTTTCAGCAAGTTGCAACATTGAAATACAGAAAAAAATTTTTTTTCCATAAACAAGCTCTAAATCATGTTTGATGCACTCTGTATGTCCAATTTTTGCTGTGCTGTCTATTTGAGATGAAAGGAACATTGTGGACAGTTTTCAGCAAGTTGCAGCATTGAAATACAGAAAAAGTTTTTTTCCATAAACAAGCTCTCATGTTTGATGCACTCTGGATGTCCAATTTTTGCTGTGCTGTCTGCTTTTTAAGATGAAATGAACATTGTGGACAGTTTTCAGCAAGTTGCAACATTGAAATACAGAAAAAGTTTTTTTCCATAAACAAGCTCTAAATCATGTTTGATGCACTCTGTATGTCCAATTTTTGCTGTGCTGTCTATTTAAGATGAAATAAACATTGTGGACAGTTTTCCGCAAGTTGCAACATTGAAATACAGAAAAAACTTTTTTTTTTCCATAAACAAGCTCTAAATCATGTTTGATGCACTCTGGATGTCCAATTTTTGCTGTGCTGTCTATTTAAGATGAAATGAACATTGTGGACAGTTTTCCGCAAGTTGCAACATTGAAATACAGAAAAAACGTATTTTTCCATAAACAAGCTCTAAATCATGTTTGATGCACTCTGGATGTCCAATTTTTGCTGTGCTGTCTATTTAAGATGAAATGAACATTGTGGACAGTTTTCAGCAAGTTGCAACATTGAAATACAGAAAAAACTTTTTTTCCATAAACAAGCTCTAAATCATGTTTGATGCACTCTAGATGTCCAATTTTTGCTGTGCTGTATATTTGAGATGAAATGAACATTGTGGACAGTTTTCCGCAAGTTGCAACATTGAAATACAGAAAAAGTTTTTTTCCATAAACAAGCTCTAAATCATGTTTGATGCACTCTGGATGTCCAATTTTTGCTGTGCTGTCTATTTAAGATGAAATGAACATTGTGGACAGTTTTCAGCAAGTTGCAACATTGAAATACAGAAAAAACTTTTTTTTTTCCATAAACAAGCTCTAAATCATGTTTGATGCACTCTGGATGTCCAATTTTTGCTGTGCTGTCTATTTAAGATGAAATGAACATTGTGGACAGTTTTCAGCAAGTTGCAACATTGAAATACAGAAAAAAAAAATCCATAAACAAGCTCTAAATCATGTTTGATGCACTCTGGATGTCCAATTTTTGCTGTGCTGTCTATTTAAGATGAAATGAACATTGTGGACAGTTTTCAGCAAGTTGCAACATTGAAATACAGAAAAAACTTTTTTTCCATAAACAAGCTCTAAATCATGTTTGATGCACTCTGGATGTCCAATTTTTTGCTGTGCTGTCTATTTAAGATGAAATGAACATTGTGGACAGTTTTCAGCAAGTTGCAACATTGAAATACAGAAAAAGTTTTTTTCCATAAACAAGCTCTAAATCATGTTTGATGCACTCTGGATGTCCAATTTTTGCTGTGCTGTCTATTTAAGATGAAATGAACATTGTGGACAGTTTTCAGCAAGTTGCAACATTGAAATACAGAAAAACTTTTTTTCCCATAAACAAGCTCTAAATCATGTTTAATGCACTCTGGATGTCCAATTTTTGCTGTGCTGTCTATTTAAGATGAAATGAACATTGTGGACAGTTTTCAGCAAGTTGCAACATTGAAATACAGAAAAAACGTTTTTTTCCATAAACAAGCTCTAAATCATGTTTGATGCACTCTGGATGTCCAATTTTTGCTGTGCTGTCTATTTGAGATGAAAGGAACATTGTGGACAGTTTTCAGCAAGTTGCTACATTGAAATACAGAAGAAAAAAAATCCATAAACAAGCTCGAAATCATGTTTGATGCACTCTGGATGTCCAATTGTTTGCTGTGCTGTCTATTTAAGATGAAATGACCATTGTGGACAGTTTTCAGCAAGTTGCAACATTGAAATACAGAAATAACGTTTTTCCATAAACAAGCTCGAAATCATGTTTGATGCACTCTGATGTCCAATTTTTGCTGTGCTGTCTATTTAAGATGAAATGAACATTGTGGACAGTTTTCCGCAAGTTGCAACATTGAAATACAGAAAAAAATAAACAAGCTCTAAATCATGTTTTTTTTCCCATAAACAAGCTCTAAATCATGTTTGATGCACTCTGGATGTCCAATTTTTGCTGTGCTGTCTATTTAAGATGAAATGAACATTGTGGACAGTTTTCAGCAAGTTGCAACATTGAAATACAGAAAAAACTTTTTTCATAAACAAGCTCTAAATCATGTTTGAAATCATGTTTGATGCACTCTGGATGTCCAATTTTTGCTGTGCTGTCTATTTAAGATGAAATGAACATTGTGGACAGTTTTCAGCAAGTTGCAACATTGAAATACAGAAAAAGTTTTTTTCCATAAACAAGCTCTAAATCATGTTTGATGCACTCTGGATGTCCAATTTTTGCTGTGCTGTCTATTTAAGATGAAATGAACATTGTGGACAGTTTTCAGCAAGTTGCAACATTGAAATACAGAAAAAACTTTTTTTTCCATAAACAAGCTCTAAATCATGTTTGATGCACTCTGGATGTCCAATTTTTGCTGTGCTGTCTATTTAAGATGAAATGAACATTGTGGACAGTTTTCAGCAAGTTGCAACATTGAAATACAGAAAAAGTTTTTTTCCATAAACAAGCTCTAAATCATGTTTGATGCACTCTGGATGTCCAATTTTTGCTGTGCTGTCTATTTAAGATGAAATGAACATTGTGGACAGTTTTCAGCAAGTTGCAACATTGAAATACAGAAAAAACTTTTTTTTCCATAAACAAGCTCTAAATCATGTTTGATGCACTCTGGATGTCCATTTTTTTGCTGTGCTGTCTATTTAAGATGAAATGAACATTGTGGACAGTTTTCAGCAAGTTGCAACATTGAAATACAGAATTTTTTTTTTTCCATAAACAAGCTCTAAATCATGTTTGATGCACTCTGGATGTCCAATTTTTTGCTGTGCTGTCTATTTAAGATGAAATGAACATTGTGGACAGTTTTCAGCAAGTTGCAACATTGAAATACAGAAAAAACTTTTTTTCCATAAACAAGCTCTAAATCATGTTTGATGCACTCTGGATGTCCAATTTTTGCTGTGCTGTCTATTTAAGATGAAATGAACATTGTGGACAGTTTTCAGCAAGTTGCAACATTGAAATACAGAAAAAACTTTTTTTTCCATAAACAAGCTCTAAATCATGTTTGATGCACTCTGGATGTCCAATTTTTGCTGTGCTGTCTATTTAAGATGAAATGAACATTGTGGACAGTTTTCAGCAAGTTGCAACATTGAAATACAGAAAAAACTTTTTTTTTCCATAAACAAGCTCTAAATCATGTTTGATGCACTCTGGATGTCCAATTTTTGCTGTGCTGTCTATTTAAGATGAAATGAACATTGTGGACAGTTTTCAGCAAGTTGCAACATTGAAATACAGAAAAAAATTTTTTTCCATAAACAAGCTCTAAATCATGTTTGATGCACTCTGGATGTCCAATTTTTGCTGTGCTGTCTATTTAAGATGAAATGAACATTGTGGACAGTTTTCAGCAAGTTGCAACATTGAAATACAGAAAAAAAATGAACATTTTTTTTCCATAAACAAGCTCTAAATCATGTTTGATGCACTCTGGATGTCCAATTTTTGCTGTGCTGTCTATTTAAGATGAAATGAACATTGTGGACAGTTTTCCGCAAGTTGCAACATTAAAATACAGAAAAAACGTTTTTTTCCAATAAACAAGCTCTAAATCATGTTTGATGCACTCTAGATGTCCAATTTTTGCTGTGCTGTATATTTGAGATGAAATGAACATTGTGGACAGTTTTCAGCAAGTTGCAACATTGAAATATAGAAAAAGTTTTTTTTCCATAAACAAGCTCTAAATCATGTTTGATGCACTCCGGATGTCCAAGTTTTGCTCTGCTGTCTATTTAAGATGACATGAACATTGTGGACAGTTTTCCGCAAGTTGCAACATTGAAATACAGAAAAAGGTTTTTTTCCCATAAACAAGCTCTAAATCATGTTTGATGCACTCTGATGTCCAATTTTTGCTGTGCTGTCTATTTAAGATGAAATGAACATTGTGGACAGTTTTCAGCAAGTTGCAACATTGAAATACAGAAAAAAAATTTTTTTCCATAAACAAGCTCTAAATCATGTTTGATGCACTCTGGATGTCCAATTTTTGCTGTGCTGTCTATTTGAGATGAAATGAACATTGTGGACAGTTTTCAGCAAGTTGCAACATTGAAATACAGAAAAAGTTTTTTTCCATAAACAAGCTCGAAATCATATTTGATGCACTCTGGATGTCCAATTTTTTGATGTGCTGTCTATTTAAGATGAAATGAACATTGTGGACAGTTTTCAACAAGTTGCAACATTGAAATTACAGAAAAAACTTTTTTTCCATAAACAAGCTCTAAATCATGTTTGATGCACTCTGTATGTCCAATTTTTGCTGTGCTGTCTATTTGAGATGAAAGGAACATTGTGGACAGTTTTCAGCAAGTTGCAACATTGAAATACAGAAAAACTTTTTTTCCATAAACAAGCTCTAAATCATGTTTGATGCACTCTGATGTCCAATTTTTGCTGTGCTGTCTATTTAAGATGAAATGAACATTGTGGACAGTTTTCAGCAAGTTGCAACATTGAAATATAGAAAAAGTTTTTTTTCCATAAACAAGCTCTAAATCATGTTTGATGCACTCCGGATGTCCAAGTTTTGCTCTGCTGTCTATTTAAGATGAAATGAACATTGTGGACAGTTTTCAGCAAGTTGCAACATTGAAATACAGAAAAAGTTTTTTTTTCCATAAACAAGCTCTAAATCATGTTTGATGCACTCTGGATGTCCAATTTTTGCTGTGCTGTCTATTTAAGATGAAATGAACATTGTGGACAGTTTTCAGCAAGTTGCAACATTGAAATACAGAAAAAAACTTTTTTTCCATAAACAAGCTCTAAATCATGTTTGATGCACTCTGGATGTCCAATTTTTGCTGTGCTGTCTATTTGAGATGAAATGAACATTGTGGACAGTTTTCAGCAAGTTGCAACATTGAAATACAGAAAAAACTTTTTTTTTTCCATAAACAAGCTCTAAATCATGTTTGATGCACTCTGGATGTCCAATTTTTGCTGTGCTGTCTATTTAAGATGAAATGAACATTGTGGACAGTTTTCAGCAAGTTGCAACATTGAAATACAGAAAAAAAACAAGTTTTTTTCCATAAACAAGCTCTAAATCATGTTTGATGCACTCTGGATGTCCAATTTTTGCTGTGCTGTCTATTTAAGATGAAATGAACATTGTGGACAGTTTTCAGCAAGTTGCAACATTGAAATACAGAAAAAGTTTTTTTTTCCATAAACAAGCTCTAAATCATGTTTGATGCACTCTGGATGTCCAATTTTTGCTGTGCTGTCTATTTAAGATGAAATGAACATTGTGGACAGTTTTCAGCAAGTTGCAACATTGAAATACAGAAAAAGTTATTTTTCCATAAACAAGCTCTAAATCATGTTTGATGCACTCTGTATTGTCCCATTTTTGCTGTGCTGTCTATTTAAGATGAAATAAACATTGTGGACAGTTTTCCGCAAGTTGCAACATTGAAATACAGAAAAAACTTATCTTTCCATAAACAAGCTCTAAATCATGTTTGATGCACTCTGGATGTCCAATTTTTGCTGTGCTGTCTATTTAAGATGAAATAAACATTGTCGACAGTTTTCCGCAAGTTGCAACATTGAAATACAGAAAAAACTTTTTTTTCCATAAACAAGCTCTAAATCATGTTTGATGCACTCTGGATGTCCAATTTTTGCTGTGCTGTCTATTTAAGATGAAATGAACATTGTGGACAGTTTTCAGCAAGTTGCAACATTGAAATACAGAAAAAACTTTTTTCCATAAACAAGCTCTAAATCATGTTTGATGCACTCTGGATGTCCAATTTTTGCTGTGCTGTCTATTTAAGATGAAATGAACATTGTGGACAGTTTTCAGCAAGTTGCAACATTGAAATACAGAAAAAGTTATTTTTCCATAAACAAGCTCTAAATCATGTTTGATGCACTCTGGATTGTCCAATTTTTGCTGTGCTGTCTATTTAAGATGAAATGAACATTGTGGACAGTTTTCAGCAAGTTGCAACATTGAAATACAGAAAAAACTTTTTTTTCCATAAACAAGCTCTAAATCATGTTTGATGCACTCTGGATGTCCAATTTTTGCTGTGCTGTCTATTTAAGATGAAATGAACATTGTGGACAGTTTTCAGCAAGTTGCAACATTGAAATACAGAAAAAGTTTTTTTTCCATAAACAAGCTCTAAATCATGTTTGATGCACTCTGTATGTCCAATTTTTGCTGTGCTGTCTATTTAAGATGAAATGAACATTGTGGACAGTTTTCAGCAAGTTGCAACATTGAAATACAGAAAAAACTTTTTTTCCATAAACAAGCTCTAAATCATGTTTGATGCACTCTGGATGTCCAATTTTTGCTGTGCTGTCTATTTAAGATGAAATGAACATTGTGGACAGTTTTCAGCAAGTTGCAACATTGAAATACAGAAAAAACTTTTTTTCCATAAACAAGCTCTAAATCATGTTTGATGCACTCTGGATGTCCAATTTTTGCTGTGCTGTCTATTTAAGATGAAATGAACATTGTGGACAGTTTTCCGCAAGTTGCAACATTGAAATACAGAAAAAACGTTTTTTTCCATAAACAAGCTCTAAATCATGTTTGATGCACTCTTGATGTCCAATTTTTGCTGTGCTGTCTATTTAAGATGAAATGAACATTGTGGACAGTTTTCCGCAAGTTGCAACATTGAAATACAGAAAAAACTTTTTTTTTTTCCATAAACAAGCTCTAAATCATGTTTGATGCACTCTGGATGTCCAATTTTTGCTGTGCTGTCTATTTAAGATGAAATAAACATTGTGGACAGTTTTCAGCAAGTTGCAACATTGAAATACAGAAAAAAAACTTTTTTTCCATAAACAAGCTCTAAATCATGTTTGATGCACTCTGGATGTCCAATTTTTGCTGTGCTGTCTATTTAAGATGAAATGAACATTGTGGACAGTTTTCAGCAAGTTGCAACATTGAAATACAGAAAAAGTTTTTTTTTGATGCATAAACAAGCTCTAAATCATGTTTGATGCACTCTGGATGTCCAATTTCTGCTGTGCTGTCTATTTGAGATGAAATGAACATTGTGGACAGTTTTCAGCAAGTTGCAACATTGAAATACAGAAAAAACTTTTTTTTTCCATAAACAAGCTCTAAATCATGTTTGATGCACTCTGGGATGTCCAATTTTTGCTGTGCTGTCTATTTGAGATGAAATGAACATTGTGGACAGTTTTCGGCAAGTTGCAACAGTGAAATACAGAAAAAACTTTTTTTCCATAAACAAGGTCTAAATCATGTTTGATGCACTCTGTATGTCCAATTTTTGCTGTGCTGTCTATTTGAGATGAAATGAACATTGTGGACAGTTTTCAGCAAGTTGCAACTTTGAAATACAGAAAAAAATACAGTTTTTTTTTTCCATAAACAAGCTCTAAATCATGTTTGATGCACTCTGTATGTCCAATTTATTTGCTGTGCTGTCTATTTAAGATGAAATGAACATTGTGGACAGTTTTCAGCAAGTTGCAACATTGAAATACAGAAAAAATTTTTTTCCATAAACAAGCTCTAAATCATGTTTGATGCACTCTGGATGTCCAATTTTTGCTGTGCTGTCTATTTAAGATGAAATGAACATTGTGGACAGTTTTCAGCAAGTTGCAACATTGAAATACAGAAAAAAATTTTTCCATAAACAAGCTCTAAATCATGTTTGATGCACTCTGGATGTCCAATTTTTGCTGTGCTGTCTATTTAAGATGAAATGAACATTGTGGACAGTTTTCAGCAAGTTGCAACATTGAAATACAGAAAAAATAAACAAGCTTTTTTTGTGGACAGTTTTCCATAAACAAGCTCTAAATCATGTTTGATGCACTCTGGATGTCCAATTTTTGCTGTGCTGTCTATTTAAGATGAAATGAACATTGTGGACAGTTTTCAGCAAGTTGCAACATTGAAATACAGAAAAAAACTTTTTTTTTTTTGCCATAAACAAGCTCTAAATCATGTTTGATGCACTCTGGATGTCCAATTTTTGCTGTGCTGTCTATTTAAGATGAAATGAACATTGTGGACAGTTTTCAGCAAGTTGCAACATTGAAATACAGAAAAAACTTTTTTTCCATAAACAAGCTCTAAATCATGTTTGATGCACTCCGGATGTCCAATTTTTGCTGTGCTGTCTATTTAAGATGAAATGAACATTGTGGACAGTTTTCCGCAAGTTGCAACATTGAAATACAGAAAAAGTTTTTTTTCCATAAACAAGCTCTAAATCATGTTTGATGCACTCTGTATGTCCAATTTTTGCTGTGCTGTCTATTTAAGATGAAATGAACATTGTGGACAGTTTTCAGCAAGTTGCAACATTGAAATACAGAAAAAAAACTTTTTTTTTTCCATAAACAAGCTCTAAATCATGTTTGATGCACTCTGATGTCCAATTTTTGCTGTGCTGTCTATTTAAGATGAAATGAACATTGTGGACAGTTTTCAGCAAGTTGCAACATTGAAATACAGAAAAAGTTTTTTTCCATAAACAAGCTCTAAATCATGTTTGATGCACTCTGGATGTCCAATTTTTGCTGTGCTGTCTATTTAAGATGAAATGAACATTGTGGACAGTTTTCCGCAAGTTGCAACATTGAAATACAGAAAAAAAAAGTTTTTTCCATAAACAAGCTCTAAATCATGTTTGATGCACTCTGTATGTCCAATTTTTGCTGTGCTGTCTATTTAAGATGAAATGAACATTGTGGACAGTTTTCCGCAAGTTGCAACATTGAAATACAGAAAAAGTTTTTTTTCCATAAACAAGCTCTAAATCATGTTTGATGCACTCTGGATGTCCAATTTTTGCTCTGCTGTCTATTTAAGATGACATGAACATTGTGGACAGTTTTCCGCAAGTTGCAACATTGAAATACAGAAAAAGTGTTTTTTCCATAAACAAGCTCTAAATCATGTTTGATGCACTCTGGATGTCCAATTTTTGCTGTGCTGTCTATTTAAGATGAAATGAACATTGTGGACAGTTTTCAGCAAGTTGCAACATTGAAATACAGAAAAAGTTTTTTTCCATAAACAAGCTCTAAATCATGTTTGATGCACTCTGGATGTCCAATTTTTGCTGTGCTGTCTATTTAAGATGAAATGAACATTGTGGACAGTTTTCAGCAAGTTGCAACATTGAAATATAGAAAAAGGTTTTTTTCCATAAACAAGCTCTAAATCATGTTTGATGCACTCTAGATGTCCAATTTTTGCTGTGCTGTCTATTTTAGATTGAAATGAACATTTGTGGACAGTTTTCAGCAAGTTGCAACATTTTAATATAGAAAAAGTGTTTTTTCCATAAACAAGCTCTAAATCATGTTTGATGCACTCTGGATGTCCAATTTTTGCTGTGCTGTCTATTTAAGATGAAATGAACATTGTGGACAGTTTTCCGCAAGTTGCAACATTGAAATACAGAAAAAGATTTTTTCCATAAACAAGCTCTAAATCATGTTTGATGCATTCTGTATGTCCAATTTTTGCTGTGCTGTCGATTTAAGATGAAATGAACATTGTGGACAGTTTTCCGCAAGTTGCAACATTGAAATACAGAAAAAACGTTTTTTTTCCATAAACAAGCTTAAATCATGTTTGATGCACTCTGTATGTCCAATTTTTGCTGTGCTGTCTATTTAAGATGAAATGAACATTGTGGACAGTTTTCAGCAAGTTGCAACATTGAAATACAGAAAAATAAACAAGTTTTTTTTGATGCCATAAACAAGCTCTAAATCATGTTTGATGCACTCTGGATGTCCAATTTTTGCTGTGCTGTCTATTTAAGATGAAATGAACATTGTGGACAGTTTTCCGCAAGTTGCAACATTGAAATACAGAAAAAGTTTTTTTCCATAAACAAGCTCTAAATCATGTTTGATGCACTCTGGATGTCCAATTTTTGCTGTGCTGTCTATTTAAGATGAAATGAACATTGTGGACAGTTTTCCGCAAGTTGCAACATTGAAATACAGAAAAAAAGTTTTTTTCCATAAACAAGCTCTAAATCATGTTTGATGCACTCTAGATGTCCAATTTTTGCTGTGCTGTCTATTTAAGATGAAATGAACATTGTGGACAGTTTTCAGCAAGTTGCAACATTGAAATACAGAAAAAACATTTTTTTCCATAAACAAGCTCTAAATCATGTTTGATGCACTCTAGATGTCCAATTTTTGCTGTGCTGTCTATTTAAGATGAAATGAAACATTGTGGACAGTTTTCAGCAAGTTGCAACATTGAAATACAGAAAAAACTTTTTTTCCATAAACAAGCTCTAAATCATGTTTGATGCACTCTGGATGTCCAATTTTTGCTGTGCTGTCTATTTGAGATGAAATGAACATTGTGGACAGTTTTCAGCAAGTTGCAACATTGAAATACAGAAAAAAACTTTTTTTCCATAAACAAGCTCTAAATCATGTTTGATGCACTCTGGATGTCCAATTTTTGCTGTGCTGTCTATTTGAGATGAAATGAACATTGTGGACAGTTTTCAGCAAGTTGCAACATTGAAATACAGAAAAAACTTTTTTTTTTTCCATAAACAAGCTCTAAATCATGTTTGATGCACTCTGGATGTCCAATTTTTGCTGTGCTGTCTATTTGAGATGAAATGAACATTGTGGACAGTTTTCAGCAAGTTGCAACATTGAAATACAGAAAAAACTTTTTTTCCATAAACAAGCTCTAAATCATGTTTGATGCACTCTGGATGTCCTTTGCTTTTTGCTGTGCTGTCTATTTGAGATGAAAGGAACATTGTGGACAGTTTTCAGCAAAGTTGCAACATTGAAATACAGAAAAACTTTTTTTTTCCATAAACAAGCTCTAAAGCATGTTTGATGAAATACAGAAACACTCAGAAAAACTTTTTTTTCCATAAACAAGCTCGAAATCATATGTGCTGTCTATTTAAGATGAAATGAACATTGTGGACAGTTTTCAGCAAGTTGCAACATTGAAATACAGAAAAAACTTTTTTTTCCATAAACAAGCTCTAAATCATGTTTGATGCACTCTGGATGTCCAATTTTTGCTGTGCTGTCTATTTAAGATGAAATGAACATTGTGGACAGTTTTCCGCAAGTTGCAACATTGAAATACAGAAAAAACTTTTTTTTTCCATAAACAAGCTCTAAATCATGTTTGATGCACTCCGGATGTCCAATTTTTGCTGTGCTGTCTATTTAAGATGAAATGAACATTGTGGACAGTTTTCCGCAAGTTGCAACATTGAAATACAGAAAAACTTTTTTTTTTTTCCATATAAACAAGCTCTAAATCATGTTTGATGCACTCTGGATGTCCAATTTTTGCTGTGCTGTCTATTTAAGATGAAATGAACATTGTGGACAGTTTTCAGCAAGTTGCAACATTGAAATACAGAAAAAACTTTTTTTCCATAAACAAGCTCTAAATCATGTTTGATGCACTCTGATGTCCAATTTTTGCTGTGCTGTCTATTTAAGATGAAATGAACATTGTGGACAGTTTTCAGCAAGTTGCAACATTGAAATACAGAAAAAACATGTTTTTTTTCCATAAACAAGCTCTAAATCATGTTTGATGCACTCTGATGTCCAATTTTTGCTGTGCTGTCTATTTAAGATGAAATGAACATTGTGGACAGTTTTCAGCAAGTTGCAACATTGAAATACAGAAAAAGTTTTTTTCCATAAACAAGCTCTAAATCATGTTTGATGCACTCTGGATGTCCAATTTTTGCTGTGCTGTCTATTTAAGATGAAATGAACATTGTGGACAGTTTTCAGCAAGTTGCAACATTGAAATACAGAAAAAGTGCAACATTGAAATACAGAAAAAACATTTTTTTTTTTTCCATAAACAAGCTCTAAATCATGTTTGATGCACTCTGGATGTCCAATTTTTGCTGTGCTGTCTATTTGAGATGAAATGAACATTGTGGACAGTTTTCAGCAAGTTGCAACATTGAAATACAGAAAAAAAACTTTTTTTCCATAAACAAGCTCTAAATCATGTTTGATGCACTCTGGATGTCCAATTTTTGCTGTGCTGTCTATTTGAGATGAAATGAACATTGTGGACAGTTTTCAGCAAGTTGCAACATTGAAATACAGAAAAAACAAGTTTTTTTCCATAAACAAGCTCTAAATCATGTTTGATGCACTCCGGATGTCCAAGTTTTGCTGTGCTGTCTATTTAAGATGAAATGAACATTGTGGACAGTTTTCAGCAAGTTGCAACATTTTAATATAGAAAAAGTGTTTTTTCCATAAACAAGCTTTAAATCATGTTTGATGCACTCTCGATGTCCAATTTTTGCTGTGCTGTCTATTTAAGATGAAATGAACATTGTGGACAGTTTTCCGCAAGTTGCAACATTGAAATACAGAAAAGGTTTTTTTTCCATAAACAAGCTCTAAATCATGTTTGATGCACTCTGGATGTCCAATTTTTGCTGTGCTGTCTATTTAAGATGAAATGAACATTGTGGACAGTTTTCAGCAAGTTGCAACATTGAAATACAGAAAAAACTTTTTTTCCATAAACAAGCTCTAAATCATGTTTGATGCACTCTGTATGTCCAATTTTTGCTGTGCTGTCTATTTGAGATGAAAGGAACATTGTGGACAGTTTTCAGCAAGTTGCAACATTGAAATACAGAAAAACTTTTTTTCCATAAACAAGCTCTAAATCATGTTTGATGCACTCTGGATGTCCAATTTTTGCTGTGCTGTCTATTTAAGATGAAATGAACATTGTGGACAGTTTTCAGCAAGTTGCAACATTGAAATACAGAAAAAATTTTTTTCCATAAACAAGCTCTAAATCATGTTTGATGCACTCTGGATGTCCAATTTTTGCTGTGCTGTCTATTTAAGATGAAATGAACATTGTGGACAGTTTTCAGCAAGTTGCAACATTGAAATACAGAAAAAAAGTTTTTTTCCATAAACAAGCTCTAAATCATGTTTGATGCACTCTGGATGTCCAATTTTTGCTGTGCTGTCTATTTAAGATGAAATGAACATTGTGGACAGTTTTCAGCAAGTTGCAACATTGAAATACAGAAAAAAACTTTTTTTCCATAAACAAGCTCTAAATCATGTTTGATGCACTCTGGATGTCCAATTTTTGCTGTGCTGTCTATTTAAGATGAAATGAACATTGTGGACAGTTTTCAGCAAGTTGCAACATTGAAATACAGAAAAAGGTTTTTTTTTCCATAAACAAGCTCTAAATCATGTTTGATGCACTCTGGATGTCCAATTTTTGCTGTGCTGTCTATTTAAGATGAAATGAACATT